>NC_056700.1:1472878-1642878 GCF_018831695.1 Puntigrus tetrazona
ATTGAAAGAAACGGTTTGCCCAAATATGACCCATATTATGTAGATGACTATGTTTCAGATCTGGAGAAATTTAGCAAGGCATAGTTTCAATGGGTGTCCAAAAACACACGATACTCCACAAACATTGTAAGCTATCAACATGCCATGTATTTGAAATAAATGCATCCATAAATAAACCTTTACCTAAACTTTAAATGTCTGCTTCCAGATAAAATTTAAGTTCTTTATCCATAACATTGCTTTCTCCAGAAGAGACGTTTTGCACTGGAAGAAGCATTATTATGGGTTATATTTTTGCCAGAAGCGACGGTTTAAAGTTAATAAAATACTATCGTGATGTCGCGTTACTAATGTTCGGATTCTCCTACTGACGGCACCCATTCAGTAAATGCAATTCTGTTCCGATGAGGAAACAAACTCGCATCTTGGATGGCCTGAGAAAACCGAGAGCTCATTTTCATTTCTGGCTGAAATATTCCTTCAATCTCTAAGAACTATCTGCAATTTGGTTCGGTGCCAGGACTATAAAGCACATCTCCCTCGCATACTATTTAAGCAGAGATGATTCATTACAAGCTGTGGTGTGTTCGGAGATGAGGGAATGCATCCTGGTGTGAACATGAACTTCTACATTATGTAAGAGTCTGTGTGTTGTATCATTGGAGATGAGAAACAAATGAACGGAATTCTGCAATATCAGATATAGCTGTTGTAAAGTACATAACTAAAGTCAGTTAAATACAGATGTTAAAGGACACGAGCATTTTTGTTGTTGTTGCGGGAACAGAAAGAACTCACAGAAAAAGACGTGTGCTTCAAGCTTGTTTTATTCAGTCAAGTTTACTACTAATTGGGACGAAATTGGTCAGTTTTAGTTTATTAAAGGGTCATTTTTGAGCGCGACAAAGCTTCTCAAAAGGAAACTTGTATAACGTGTGTATGTTGTTTTTGTATTTTAAGTATACTGATACTTTAAGCAATGTATCCCACACGAATTCTGAGGTCTGGTGAACAGAGACTCCTCTCTGTCCCAAGATCGCGGTTAAAACATAGAGGGGATAGAGCCTATTGCTGGCCCTAGGGATTTATATCAGATCGGCCCAGTCTTTAACTGCTTTTAGATCATCCCTTCCCGCCCCCCTTTGACTTTCAACATGCTGTAAGTTTCATGAATGTGTGGTTTACCCTGCGCTTTCATTTTATGTTTTGTTCAGCACTTTGGTCATCGGCGCTTGCTTTGTTTTTAAACGCCTTATAGTTAAATGTGTTACGTGTTAAGTAACACAAACTTGTTTAGGTATTCGTTTTTAGAGGCGAAATAAGCTTTTAACTATTTCTCAAGTATAGCTTGAGCAAAAGATTATGAACAAACCGATTGCGTTTCAGTATCATTTTGAGGTTTGTATTTTAAGTATACATTTAAGTGCTGAGTAATGTTAATTAGCTACATGTGCTTACTTTATGGTTAGGGTAAGGATGAGGATTTGGCTTGGGGCTGTAATTATGAATTATTTATTATTATAATAGCAAGTACGTGTAATGTGCAAAAAGGACGCAGTTTGGATACATTTTGTTGCTGTATCAAGTAATTTTTTGCAACTGTATGTCTACTAGCTCTCAGAGTAGCCTGTTAGGGTAGGTTTGGGGTTAGTATAATAGCAAATCTAAAATATAGACATGCGGAATTAATATGTGCTTTAAAAGTATTAATAAATCAATATGCAGCAAGAAACAACTGGTTAATAGCGAGAATTAGTCCTTAAACTACACTGATAAGCATTTGGAGTATACTTGAAGAAAGCAATTTTCACTCAGAAAACACATGGTTGATTTACAAAAACACTGTAACGTATAATTGAACATAATTATTAATAGCATTAAATAGAAATCCTTAAGTTAAGTTTACTTGGGAATTTCCAGTAGATTTTATTGACTGTTTTACTTAAGTAATGCTTATCACTGTAAAAAAAAAAAAAAAAAGAATATATATAACACGAATTTTTTGCACTGAAAAAATAAGTTTAACTTTTTTTTGCACGTTTTTACACACACACACACACACACACACACATATGCACACATATTCTTTTAAGATAACATGATTCAGAGCGTGATGGGAAAACAGGATCATAACTTTGATATTTACTAAAATAATCAGAATAAAATACACTTGTAAGTTCAAGTTTAAATTGAGTACATAATTATGAATAAAAAATGTACTTAAATTTACTTACTTAAATATTTGTTTTTATGCAGTATTTACTTCACCACAAAATCATTTTTTAAAGAGTAATGTTTTTTTTTTTTTTTCAATTTTGCTTTTTTAGGACTTGTAGAGAGGCCTAATGTGACATCAATGAAGAACGGGAGGAAGGTACCCTAAAAGCTTATTCACTTTGCCGTATAAACTTTTTATGAACTCTTGTTGAAGAAGTGCACTTTCATTTTGAATATTTACAACCGGCCATCCCATGGTGCAATATTTAAGAGTGAACTTTGACATGAGTTATCCGCGACATGACAGAACTCGTCCACAGATCTGTCGTCTCGAGGGCCGTAAATATCTGTGATGTTGTTCTTCTTCAAAAATGCGCATTTGAGTTTTTACAGTGATCTGACGAGGCTCTGATCTTACACGATTTTCACAAAATCATCACTCAAGAGTAAAAGGAACGTTTCTGCAATCCTTCATGTGTGGAAAACCTGTCGCACCCGCTTAAGAAGTAAAGGGAGAACACAAGCCAAACGTCTCCCACATGCTGTCTGTATGCAGATATAACTTACTTATGTGTTTGGATGCCGTCGCTTTAATACAGAATGATTTATGACGCTGTTATTGGCAGGGAATCAAGCACAACGTGGAGAGTTAATGCACATTTAGGCTCACACAGGAGGATATTCATTATTAAAAGTTTGCATCCTACACCGAAGTTGTGTAGTGTCCAAAATGTTTCATCTTTATTTAACTGCTGATGTGGCAAAAAGGACTTCAAAGGTCAAAGTACAAGACAAAATGTATTTAATAATAATAATGAACTACATATGTATACTTTGTGCTTTGAGCTGCTTGTTATTACCAGTGTTGGGGATTAACTCAATTTAACTAAATTACATAATTTAATTACAAAATAAAAGTAATTGTAATCAGATAGCGAGAAAAAAGATGTGTAATTAAATTAGTTACTTTTGAAAATGTTAAAAATAACAAAGGGGGTCCCATTTCTCCCTCATACAGATTTAACTTATTTCTTTAATAAATTGCAGTGATTGCTCTAATATATATATATATATATATATATATATATATATATATATATATATATATATATATATATATATATATATATATATATATGTATAACTCTTATTTCCTATATGGGTTCATGAATATTTACAATTAACTGTTTCTTTTGTTTCACAGAACTGTTAGATGCCTATATAGCTCATAGATATTAAAATATTTCTTGTTATGACTTTAAATATGTATTTAATCTCAGACGGATCGCAAAGTAAGTCTAATTTTGTGGTGGCTGTGTTCCAAAAGGAATATTGGATGCCCGTTTTCTACAAGTTGGTATGATTTTTAGGCTTTCGTAAAATTCCTCACAGGCCACGTAAAAAGAACACAGCGGCTAATTTCTGTGCATGTCTCTTTAAATGCTAATTAGCTCTGCTCACCACTTTCGGAGGTGCGGCTAGATCACAAACAATAGGCACTGATCTATCCTTGAGTTTTAACTATTTAACAAAACCTGCCTTGAACTTTGCCTCAATCATAAAGCATTCTGGAATAATTTTTTTTTGTATTTTTCTGATGAACACTGTTTACAAGAAATTGTTGCTACAGCTGTTCGCAGAGAAATTATGAACTTTGTGAGGCTGAGGGCGAAAATAGGCCAATACTGTAAAGTACATCAGCAGTTGTGAGCAATAAAAACAAAGCTTAAATCATTGTGGAGCGCTTGTGGTCCACAGACTGCTGAGGTGCAAATTTCCCATCCAACGTCTCCTTTAAAATTAAAACATTATAATCTTAATTCAAGTCATGAAAGATTTTGAAAGTACTGTAAGGTTAACTCTGCCTGGTTTACAAGTTAGAAAATTGATTAACAATTAAAAATGTATTTAAAAATGTAATTAGTTACACTACTTATTATATCTCAAACTCGGTAACTTATTACGTTTCCAAAAGAAGCTTCCCAACACTGGTTATTACTGTAGTTCTTACAGATATCGATTTATAATATGTTAGAAAAGACTAAAAGAAACTAGTAAAAATGTAAAAATTATACTTATGTACCGATTTCTAACTTTACAAATACATTTTGATTTTGTAAGACTTATTTGTTTCCATTTAATAAAAGATTCTATGTTCTTGGTTACACAAAATGCTGCATATTACAAAAAAAGGTTAAAAAAAACAAAAACCTTGTTAGTCTATTAATCATATGAGATAAGAATAATAATAATAATTGTATTAGTAATAAAGATAATAACAGGAATGATTCTGTACATGTTAATTTTCGAACAGGTCAGCTGACGTCTCATGTCTTCACTGGAGTCACAGCATCACTGCAGTAAACCAGACCCCACTCTTACACTGAAATTAAAGCAAAAACATGATGAAGGTTGCAAATACATTTCATAAAAATCATTTCACTTTGCTATCGCATACAAAGTTCTGTCACGAAACTCTAGATAATGCAGATTGACAAGGACGACTGCTTTAGAACTGCTTTAGATTTGGATATTTGGATCAGCAAAAAACGTGTTTGGTGTTAATATAGTATTGTCAGGATTTTCTAAAGATGCACAGTGAAGAATTAGCGCTGAAAAGTCATGGACACAGTTTTATGGGGTTTCCCTTTAAGACGTGGGAGAAGAGTATTAAAATTGTGTGCGTGCCCATGAACTCCATTAGAGGTTTGAGGACTCTTATTTTGAAGGGTTTTTGTTCCCTATTGTTTCTGTGTTCCCTTGTTCCTTTGCCCCCTGATAGTTTCCCTAGTAACTGATTAGCTCCTCCTCCTTGTTACCTGTATTTGTGCCATTAATTAATGTCCCCAAAAAACACTTTCTCTGTGCTGTGCATGTAAACTGCCAAACACGCCCCCTAGTATTGTCCCGCCCCCTCGCTTTGATTAAGTTTTGGTAGGTTACATGCACTACGCAGAGAAAAAGAAAACACAAATGTGCCAGTTATTATTGCTATTTAAATATGTCTCATGGCTTGTAATATATGGAAAATGGGGTTGCAAATGGACTTTGCTTTTTCATTTGAAATGTAAAGCGAAAACGCAAATGGTAATGCAAGATTTGCAACTGCATTTGGATTATGTCACAATTTATGCATCCACATATTGAAAAACAGTTTACAATTCCATTTGAAAATGGAACCCTTCCATAGATCCGGCAGATTCTTTCATTTTCAAGAATTTTTCCCTCCCATCGGAAAGGGAATTCCTTTTAAGGAATTGCACTCTATCTTTAATTTGCCCTGTTTAGTAAATATGGCCCTTGATATACACTGGGTCCTTATTAATACTAATAATTAAAGCTGCCGGTGGTTTTAAGAAAACAGCAAATGGTAAGCAATATGCATTAAAAGTGGTAAATATAAGAAAAATATGACATTTTTTTGACATTTTGTTGTACACTTCCTTCAATCTTAATATCTTTAATTATTTTGGATTTGTCTGTGAATGTTTTTTTTTACTCTCAAAAATTGTGTACCAATGACTTGCATTATATGACTGAGAGACTGCAACACTTCGATTAAAAAGATCTTTGTGTTCTACTAAAGAAACAAAGTCACCTACGTCTTGAGACACCCTGGAGGTAAACAAATAAACATCACATTTTAATTTTTGGGCTTTCTTGGGCTTTAGATTGATCTGTTTAAATCTCTAAGAGGGGTTTGTTTAAAGCGGCAGTCTGTGATGTTTTTTTTGATTAAAAATGACCCCAAATCAATATTCGAGCAAGTACATAACCAGACAGTGCCTTACTTTAAGCCTGATTCCCAACGGTTATCTCATAATAATGTTTTCTAATTTGAGAGGTATGGGTAGGTTTACACAGGAAATTTGAGCATGGCACAGCATTATTACTGTAAAAATGTCTGTATATCACTATCTGCAGGTGGCGCATTGTTGCTGGAATAATTAGATGTCAAAAAACATTAATCCAGAAAGGATTATGAATTAAATTAAATCTCCCAGTTTTAAATGTGCTTCTGATTACGGATAGACTGGGATTACACAAGATTTGTATTTTAAAGACAACCAGTTCGAAGGGAGCATAATTAGTTTTTTTGGGGTTAAAAGAATGACTTAATATGAAATTTGAATGGTGTTACAATTTGAGATTAGACTGTACAGAAATTAAAATTTACACTATACTATGCAAATCCTGATTTCGATGCCTATGCTCATATTTACGCAGAGTACGGTGACAAAGAGGCAAAAATTACAGACTGCAGCTTTAAATACAGTGCATGAAAATGGCACAATTTTGCAGAGAAAATCTAAAATAACATACTTTCTGTTGGGTTTCAGACTTTGTACTAGAGGACTTTTTTGTAGGTATTGGTGTGTTACATGTAAATACCAAATTTCATACATGTACGCGAAATATAGCTTGAAGGGCACTTTGTTGAAATTTTATAATTTATACTGTTGAGCCATTTAGAACCATACATGATGTACATTTCTACTACTTCTGCAGCACGTGCAAGTGAGAATGAATATGAATGCTACAAAAAAGTTATACTTGCTATTTCTTTGTGATTTTACTGTGTTTTTTAACATTCTGTTCTACATATCCAGGCAAAAGCAATAAGTGATGTTAAATGCTTGCCATGTTGCGGTATCAAATCCAAAACCACAATATTTGTCAGACTAATTGCAATTTTTTAATTCTTTATTCTTTTTACCAAACCGTGCAGCTCTAGCGGTTATCTGTTTCAGCTACGCTTATAGATTTAGACAGGAATACTGACCACATTGCACTGGCAGCTCGAGTGGAACATAGTTTCTATGGCATAGATGGATATAGGCCGAGGTCAATGCGCAAACGGATGGTTTGGAAACGCATACACGGCCAAGTCCTTCACACTTCATTATGAACTGCACAGGATCCACCTAAGAAAGACAAAAATTGCTTTCATCCTTCAAACAAAAAAAAAAAACAAAAAACGAATGCTCATAAACGCGTTATAAAAACAAAAACAGTGTAAGAGAGAGAATTCTTCATCTGAAGCTCATTGTGTTGTTTACTATTGCATTCTTTCATTCTCTTTTTCATTTCCTCACTTCCCCCAAGGAGTGGATGTCTTTTGATCAATCTAATCAAAGGGATCTTTATATACACTGGCTTGTAATAGTTAGCACATGTCACGGTTGTGAGAGGAAACGGAGTACAGTAGTTACCACTCTGAAACAGGGGCTCAAAGGAGAATTTGTGGAGGAGAACAGAAATGTGCACAACAGGGAGTCAGCGGTGCCATTCTGACAGATTTCGGGTTTCCCGCTGACACAATCTGAGTCCACCTACAGTAAAGAGCGTAAAAATAGTATATTAGATCCACACAGCCCACAGTCTTTATTTAGTCACCCGCACGACATTCTTCCTTCCACGAAACACAAATGTTTATTCACCTTGACACTGGTGTTTTTGCCATTTTTAAGCTTGTCACCGGTCACTATACATAAGAGCAGTGTGAACGTTCAAGTTTCACATTTTGTTCAATGCAATAAATGTTAGATTACAATTTTTTTTTTTAAATCAGGTACCGGTGACAAGGGTTAACTGGATCATTTTTACAGTTTGGTGGATTTTGGACTGAACAGGTTTTTGCAAAAGAAACTGTAAAAATTATTTTGGTATTATAAGCAGGAGAAATCTATCATGTATATCAGAAAAAACACACCGGGTAACCTCAGGCTAGTATAACTAGTCATTTTTGAAAAATAACAGGGGTGAATAATGCTGCGCTGGTTTCTTCACGTAATCAATGATGCTATTCGGGTATTTAGAGGTAAATATCAAACTGAGAAGATTAAATACCCCAAGGCACTCAAAAGCCTTTCATTAACTGGGCTAAATTATTAAAAACATTTTTTTTTTTTTTTAAATGTTTCATATATGCTCTAGGAAATTTGTCCACCCTGTTGCATGCCATTTTTCCAATGCAATGTGCAACAGGGTGGACGTTTAAGCTAATGAAGCCCTTTACTAGATGGGAAAGAACAACGTGCTAGCAGACGTTTAACATTCAGAAAGAAATTGAATGCACATATAAAATGTATTTTAAAAATATTTCTGTATGTTTCTCAAAATGTTGGATATCTAATGTCTATAAGATAAATCTTTTAAAAATGGGAAAAGGAGATTTAATTTGATCTTGGACGGGTTTATTGATAATCTAAGTAAAATATTAAGTGATGTTTCACTGGGGCTGTTGGAATGACCTCACTATAGCTCTAACTATAGTCTTTAAACTGTACCTTATGTTTGATGATATATTACGACAAGAAAAAAAGCATGCACAGGGTATAGAAATATGAAGCAAAACATTAGAAACAGTGGTGTGGTTTGATATCATATGCTGAACAGGTGTACATTTCTCACAGATTCCTATCACTACCTGCCAGCTGTGAGTGAACTGAAGCACACTGTGTGTGTGGGAGCCATCTGGCAGAAGAAGCTCATTAGCTGCCTCATTATCATTGGTTCCTAAAAGACCAGCGGACACACCTGAAAAACAGTTCATTAAAATAACGCGTTAAACCATGACACATATTAGAATGATTCACCACAGAGAGCTGAACTTTTTGTAGGCAGCGGTGGATTTAAGTGCCGTTAAATCTGTTAATTCAACACGTTGAGGCATATTAGCAATTACAATAGATCAAAAGGCCTTGGTTTAAAAGAATTTTTCACTTTTTTTTTTTACATAACCACTTTAGGAAGTCCTAGTTCTAGGCCTGGAACCAAACCAGCCAGCTCAAAGATCATAATAGCAAAAAAAATTTATTCGAAGCAAAAAGACTACGCATTTAAACTTTTATTTAAATTGTAATCAAATAGTTGCAAGATTTTCATAAACATGAAAAACCTGACATACTGTACACATACTAAAAATGTGTGTGTTTATATCCCATACGTAAGGGGATAGAAAATACAGTTTGTACAATAGAAAAATCATTGCATATATGGTAAGTCCATTAAAAAACATGGAAACACAACGTGTGTGTTATTTTTATTTACTATATAGAACTCATGGTAGGCAAAATTTTAATCCTGAAAATAAATAATATAATAAACAAAGCTCACCATGAAGCCATCCATCTAGGATCACACTGCAAACTTCTAGATGAGGGTCACAAGATACCCAAAGTCCTTTGTGATTGAACACCTCAATTAAGTTCACATCCTTTCTTATAGCCACTTCACGGTTGGTGTATGGTATATGTGCAATATGGCAATTGACCTCCACCTAAAATCGACACATTTTGTATTACTCTATTTCAATTGTATCATATAAAGTTTCTAAATCAGCTAAGAAAACAATTTTTGCCATCATAATAACAAAATAAAATGTACCTCTCCATTTGTGTGAATTGCGATCTTTGTGCTTTGCATTTGCACCACAAGTGAGCGGCGCTTGAACCTGTCAGACTTCAAAGCAATGCTAAAGGTGTGCTGGAAGACATCAGTTGCTAGGACGAAGTCGCAGGTAGCTGGGAGTTTGAACAAATGTCCATCGAACGACACCAAATAGACATCTGCCACTAGAAATGCCTGATCTGGACAGAGGAAAAAAATCACAAAAAAAACTAAAATCTGTTATCATTTACACAGGTTTCAAACCTCTATGACTTTCTTTCTTCTGCTAACCAGAGACTGCTTTTACAACATTGGTTTCCACTGGCTTTTATAATTGATAAATAGAATGTGAAGAGTGAATAGTGAAGAGAATGCATCTGAAGGTGTTCATTAACTCAGTTAGTGGTCTGAAATTTGAAAAATTTAAAAAACATGTCTTAGGCCCATGAGACAGGCAGACTCTGAAACAATTAATAACTCACAGTTAACAGGACTGTCCATTATCTTCCTCTTCAGCCGGTAGAATTCTGCAGTAGGGCTCAAAGAGTTCAAGGCCAGAAGAGGCTTCAGGACAAACTCCTCCAGGAGAACTTCAGTCACACCTGCCTCCTTCACCTTCAGCCAGGGATCCACAGGAAGTGGCACCCTAAAGATCACCTCACCCTCACTAGAGTAACAGGCAGTTGTGGAAAAAAGTTTCCAATTATTTCTTCTAATGTCAGTTCAAATCAAAAAATACACAAAACATGTACAAACACACACATATATTGTCACAGTGTGATGTGGGAAGAAGTGCACAAAGATGACAGATAACAATTGCCTTAGTAATCCACAATAAGGCAATTCCAGACAGAAGGGTAGCAACCATATGTATACTTCGACATAGTAGACTGGACGAAAAACACTGAACAGGAAGGAACTTATAAAGAAAATAGGTCACATGGGGAAAGCAAACAAACACAAAACAGTCATGTGTGACATGGGGTGTGACATCACTCTCACAATGGAGATAGCGCAGGTGACCGATGCAGAGATAGGGATCTGAAAGGCTGCAGTGGAGCCAGAGCAACAGAGGACTGAGGTGGAGCTGGATGGAAGGAGGAGCAGAGGGATGGAGGGATGAGGTGGTGGATGGTCGACAACAGACCAATCCGGAGCCAGACGGATGAGAGAGCCCGGCGGAGCTGGTGGACTGATGGACCACAGTGGAGAGGAGGGAGCTACGAGCCATTGTGTAGTCGAGGGATCCTGCAACCATGACGGCGATGGCAGGGTGGCAGAGCCGTGGCAATCCAGCGCACAGATGGATGAGACAGGAAAGGGTAAGAGGGCAAGAATTTTTCAATCTCCTCTGGACTTAACACACTCTTCATCCATACCGTATGGACTTATGCACCCCCCATACCATCAGAGTCGGCGGGCTTTTGAACTGAACTCTGACAACATGCTGGAAGGGCTCCTTCCTCTTTAGCCAGGAGGACACGGTGTCGTGATTTCCAACAAGATTGTCAATTTGGACTCATCTGATCATAGAACACTTTTCCACTTTGAAATGAGTGCTTCTGGACCATGTTCGCATACAGCTTCCTTTTTGCTTGACAGATCTTTAGTTGGCATCTGCAGATGGCATGGTAGATTATGTTTACAGACAGTGGTTTCTGTCTGTGGTATTACTGGACCCATTTACTCATTTCAGTAACAGAATTGCGCCAATGAGTGATGCTGTGTCATCTGAAGGCCAAACAGAGGTGTTCGTCCTTGTCTCTTACTCACAGGTTTCTCCAGTTTCTCTGAATCTTCTGATGATGGTATGCACTGTAGATGATGAGATGTGCAAAGCCTTTGCAATTTGACACTGAGAAACTTTGTTTTAAAAGCATTTTTAACAAATTGGAGAGCCCCTGCCCATCTTTACCTCTAAGAGACTCTGCCTTTCTAAGGCATCCCTTTTTATAGTTAATCATGTTACAGATCTGATGTCTGTTAACTGAATTAGTTGCTAGATGTTCTTCCAGCTGAATCTTTTCAAAATTGCTTTTTCATCCCTTGTTGTCCCTGTGCCAATTTTTTTGAGACCTGTCACAGGCATCACATTTGAAATGAGCTCAAAAAGTGAAAAATCTCTCAATTTAAACATTTATGTTGTCTATTGTCTATGTTGTTATGCTAACGTCATATTGCTCATATCCACCTTATTCCAGAATGTGGAAGTCTCGCTTGACTGGAAATATGCTTTATAAGTGTGCCAGCAAACTTAAAAGTTTGTTAGAGTTAAACAGCTGTGAGCATCATTATCTATAATAAAACTAAACACAAAAGTACAAATACTTCTAACCGTACAGTTTTAAAAAAAAGCACCAAATGTATATTTAGTATGTGTAAAATGGATTTACGGTTTATGATAAAATGGTTTATGATTACCATTGACTTACATACTATAAATAATTATTTAATTCAATTAAATTAAGACATTTCTCCAAAAATATTGCTCTACAGAAGAAAGAAAACCATACAGGTTTGGAACAACATCAGTCTAATCAGTGTAAATGATGACAGAATCTTTCATCTTATGTGGTGAAAGGGGTGTTGTGCGGCCCAGTTGTTTCGGCCGATGTGTGTTGTTGAGATGCTTCTTGAACGTTCTGTTCCAGATCACACCGCAGCATTTAAATCAAATTGAGCTCAGAACTTTGGCCATTTGGCCATTCTAATTTACGCAATTTGAGAATTCTGTTGTTGATTTACTTCTGTGTTTTGGATTGTGGTCATACCCCATGAGTTTTAGATCACGTCCTGACAATCTGCTGTACAACTTAAAATTCATTGGTCCCTCAATGACTGTAGCAGTCCAGACCCGGAGGCATCAGATCAGCTCCACATCCCTCTCCAGACATATGCTTCACAGTTGGGGATGAGGTTTTAGTGTTGGTATGCTTTGTTTTTAACAAAATATCCCACTGTGTATATTTAGTAAACAGATAAACTTTGTCACACTTGCCCACAGAACATTGCTCCAGTAGTGCTTGCAACATCCAGGTGGTCTCTAACAAATGTATAATTCAAAATTCGGTTATTTTAGAGTGCAGTGATCGTTATGATCAGTAGATGGTGTATTTCTTATAGACTGGTATACTTTGTTCAAGTTACAAATATTGTAAAATAAATATCATGACATTAATTCATAAATATCGTAAGCGTTTGAGGACTTACACAACATATTGTTTTAAAAACCTCTCGGTTTTCTTTGCTCCTGTTTTGCCTGTGTTATTAGTCAGACATTTTACAATAAGCAGGTTTTGTTTTTCTCCCAAACAATTAACAATGAAAAATGATGCCAAACTACATAAACGGATAGTTCACACAAAGCCTAAAATCCTGACATTAATTTCGAACCCTTATGTTGTTCCAAACCTGTAAAACCTTCATTCATGTTTGTTCTTCAGAAGTGGTTCATCCTTAAATTCATGAAGCTACAAGAATACTTTTTGTGGGCAAAGAAAACTAAAACAATGACTTTATTGAACAATTTCTTCTTTTCAGTGTCAGCCTTCAATCCACATTCACAGGAATACCACGCATGCATGGGGTGCTGCTGATGCATTAGCTTTAATCTGTCGGTTCCCCAACAGACATTCATTCTCACTATAAATAACTTTAGGACGTTCACATGAACATATTCTACCTAACATTTTACTAATACTCTGCTAACACTTTAATGAGAATTAGTTAAAGCGGCCATCGGATGCAAAATTCACTTAAATGTGTGGATACATCCACTAATGAAAAATATCCACCAGTGTATTATATTTGTTTTTGAAGGGAATGCACTCCTTGATCGATGCATTTATGTTCAAACAAATCTTTTGTCAGGGTGAGCATTTAAAGGGACATGCACCAAAATGAGTCTTAAACTCTTTAACGTATAATAAAGGTATTTATATTATCCAGAATGTTGAGCCTGCCAAAATTTTTGTTTTTAACGGGACTTTCAGAGACTAAATTTATACAGAGCAAAGGGGTTGGCAGACTCCAGCAGAGGGTGAAGCAAACCAGCCAAGTTCAGTGAGTAACCCCTGTGGTGTTCGGACACAACAAACAGTAATGGGCCTTGTTTCTGGCAGATTTACTACATACCTTTTGGAGAACTTGTACATTAGTGCAATCTGCCTTCTGATACCCACTAGCATGGCAGCTGATCTGGCCTCCATCCACTGAAAGGTCTGCTGGCTCACCTAAAGAACATACATACTCACATTAATCTTTAAACCCTCTTATTAAGAGTTTACACAACTATGATGTACAGAAAAGATGCATTTACAAATGCCGAATAACTTCACATGCAATAAACACTCTTAAAAATACATGCCAGACAAGCAGTTGGTGATGTCTCTTTGTAAAGAGACTTGTGAAAGGCTATAGACTAAACACATATTGCACAGGATGCTACTATGTAGTTTATACAGAAATAATAAAAAAAATTTTAAAGACATGGCATGTTTGCATAAGTGTGTTTTCAGGCCCATAAATGAATGCATAAAATGTTTTCAGTTTTTTATTTGAAAATGGTGTCATGTAAACAACATGCATTAAGGCTTTCTTGCCATGTCCATTGCGAAGATGGCAACATGCAATGCGGTCAGTGACGGCGCCCTCAGGTGAGGATCGTGAAGTATTGCAGGCAAAAGCTCCGTAAGCTTTCTGGTCCACAGCTGCACTCCTTGCTGCCACGCGGTATCCAAACGCACCCCTGTCACATCGTGGTATGCTCCAGCTAGAGTGGCCAGGGGTTCTGGAAGAAATTAAAACTACAATAACGCTAATGCACACTGACAGGCGTTTCCAAGTGAAGGTGCTGACACGAAACCACAGTTGTGCTGGTGCATAAGATTGCGACTGGTTTACAGATGCTTGCGCAGTGATGCCACTAGAATGCTGTCAAGATCAATTACTGATAACGTGACCAGAGAAAATTACTTAAGCGTGCTCTGGGTTTTAGAAAATATAGGTATGTCTTTCCTGTCATTCATCCAGTGTAGCTCAAAGGAAACATTCGTGTGCATGTGATTGTAAATAAAATCAGTGGGAACCCGAATGAATGAATCAAAACTTGATGGAGCAAACTCACTCCTGAGTTCTTGTTGGACCTGTTGAGATACGAGATGCAGTACATGGAGCGTGTGCGGTAGGCTGTGTGTGAGCACATGTCGGAGTGGGCCAGTGGTCCACGCTTTCCACAGAGCTCCTGCTCTCTGCAGCAGCAGAGTCTCGGCTCTCTGGGTCAGAGCCAGCGGCCCCTCACTCAGCTCCAACAGGAACATACTGTCCCCCGCCTAGAAGACAGATAGCTAGGGGTGTAACGATTTGTGTATCGTGCATTGTACTGCTCATGGTCATTTTCCAAATCATCCCTTTTTTAGTGGGCACTTTGGAGTGAGCAGAGCATGTCCATGTCATTATTTAGTCTTGGCTAATGCTCTTGGCAATAGGAGCAAATGTAATTTCCTCGCTTTCTTTAGCTGCGATGTTCCAGTGACAACGGACGGCATAAAAAAAAAACTACATTTTATATTTTAGACATATTAGTTTTAATATATTAGCATATTTAAAAAAGCATTTTAAAATATAAAGCGAATGCTTATTTGCAAAAGTTATGCTAAAAACAATAAAAAGACATTAAAACAGCGACATCTGCTGATGCACATCATGCTGCGTTGTCATGGGAACATCTCAGCTGAATATAGTGAGGAAATTTCATCGCTGGCTTTGACATGCACATGCTCTGCTCACTCAAGTCCCCACTAACAAGGGGATAAGGATGGCCACTTTGATTTGGAAAATGCACGTGAAATGTACGATACACAATATGTGAATCGTTATACCCCTACAGATAACATCAGCGCAAATAATGAAAAAAATCAATTATCATTAACAATCAAATAAATGAACATGTTACTTGATATAGCTTCCTTTTTTTAGTTATATATTTGGAGACAGTATACTTTGTTCTTTTTGGACGGTCTCTTTCTTTTGCATTGAATGCTTACAGGGTAACTTTAAGAAAGAAACAGCAGGACAGTAGGACTTAGCAATCGGGCTTGTGTGATCTCACACCAGCTCAGTTATCCGCATCTAATCCGTCTAACCAGACCTTCAGACTGATGGCAGAAGGTCTGAGAACCTTGGCCACTATGAATGCCCAAGACTTGCTCAAGAGGCCATATGACCGACAGGTAAAACAACCAATCATGCTTTGTTTTGTGCCATTGTCATGTTAGGATGTTTTCTTTTTTTGAAGCAAAAATTACGCAAGCTTCAGGTTTTCCAATGTTTCTCTATGGCACTGAAACCTACAGATGTCCAAATTCCGAGACTTGACTGCCATTGGCTCATCTGCATGCGAAGGAAGGGGCTTACCGATAGGTCAATTCAATAGCTAGCGGCATCATACAAACGTAAGGCTTCACATCCCCTTCCAGAGGAGTTTTCCAGAGGATGCTCGGGCCTCATGTCAGAGCTTTGTCTGCGATTCCTCGGGGCCTGTTCCATATAAGGCCCCTGTAATATTGCCTTGAAGCCAATGTACCATCCCATGCTTGGCGACTGCAAAGTTTATACCTCAGAGTAAGCCACTGCTTCATCAAAACTGTAGCCCCTTGGAAAAACTCTCGTCTGTTTCAGTCATGAATCCTATAGGGACAAACCTCTAAAAGGAATGTGGTCACGACAGATGCCTCCAACTCAGTTTTTGGAGGATAAAGGGCTACGTCCCAAGATGGTTTGTCTCTAGGACGCCCAGAGGTGGATCTCTTGACTTCAGAAGAAAATTTGCACTGCCCAATTACAATGATTGGCCCAGTGCACACTTTTATGCCTTCACCTTGATTGCCCATTTCGGCATTCAGGGCAGCTGAGAGGTCGTTGCGAGTTACAAAGCAAAGGCTATCTTGATGAATAGTAGATGCCGTAACCCTGGGTTATGCCTCAGTGTGCTTTCAGTGTCTTAGAGGAGCAAGGCATGCATTTTGTTTACTGAATGTATCTTCTCTCCAAGTGGAGAATGTTTTTGTATGTAGTCCACAGCATAGTGGCTTGTGCCTCATATTAGCTCATGCTTGTTGGAGCCTTCAGTATGGATGCTCAGGGCAGGGCATAAGGCTTTGAGAAAATGGAGCTCAGAGCCAACTTATACAGCAGCTGGCTTTCCTCTTTTGGTGGCTGTGGCATTTCACCATGCAGCTACATGAACGTGAACAAATCCAGCTTCAGTATTCAGAGTAAGCATGAGTTTATATCAGAGAGTTTATGTTAGTAACAGAAGCGATAGTAGTAGTAACTACTTTATTTTATATTGTTGTTTAGATGAGTTGAACCTAATAGTATGGCATATGTGTAAACACCTTTAGTCCTTTTTTAAAAGCAACCCAGGATACACCTTGGTTTAGAGATTAATTAAATATACACTACCTTTTAAAAGTTTGGGATTAGTAAGATTTCCTAAAGTTTCTGAAATACATCTTTTATTCTCAGCAAGGCTGCATTTTTTTTGATAAAAAATACAGCAAAAAGTTAATATTGTAAAATATTACAATTCAAAATGATGGTTGTCTGTTTTTAATATATTGTAAAATGTAATTTATTCCTTTAATTTCCTTCAGTGTTACCAAATATGTTACCAGAGCACTAAATATACTGATTTGTTGCTCAAGAAACATTTTGTATTATTATAAAAGTTGAAAACAGTTCTACCTCTTGATATTATTGTAAAAACCATGCTATACTTTGGTCCACAGAATAAAGAAAAGCATACTTGTTTATACCACATGAAGGTAAGTGATTCTTTTCCCCTGCTGACCTAGCCCTTTAACATAGTCTAAATATGTAGGTCAGCCTGTGAGATAAAACAAACCTGTCTTCTGAATGTTAAAAGTAGATGCTGTAGTCTCTGAACTCTGTCCAATAGTTTACTCCTTATCCGAGACCCCAGCTGCTGGAGGCGTGCCTGTGAAGAAACGATGTTTTACAAGCTATCTGGCAGATTTATATAATGAAAACCTTAATAATTCCTTGCTGTCCTCACCTCCGCTGCCCACAGGCATTCCCTGCATCCCTTAGCTCGAAATAGCAGACTCTGATTGGCTGCTCCTACAGAAATATGGGTAAGGGTCTCATTTTCAGTGCCCCGACCTCCTCGCTGAGCCTCCAGAGTAAACCAGTGATGTCCCTCCAGACATAACGCCGCTCTGATATCATCAGACGTTTCTGATGGCAAGTAAAAAGGAAAACGAATGTTATTTATACAAATTTATGATAAATAGCCATTTGTTGCAGTTATTAACCCTGTAAAGTCTGACAATTTAGAATGATAAGTCTAAAATGTTTCACACTTCGTATGTCAGGCTTTTGTGGCTCATATAAGAGGATATAGTGAAAATTTGGCACTCACCAACAAGGGGAAAAACATAATGGTGATTTAGAGATGAAAAAATTCGTTTTGATATTTGATACTCACATTTTAACATGATTTATGTGTTTACAAATTTCTAGACAGTCAAGGAAACCTAAGTTGCTTCAAACCAGTAAGTGTTTTTTCTTACTAACAATATAAACGTTATGCTTAAATTTACTTTATTAAGGATAACACCTGTGTTTACAATTATACTAAAAGGCTTTTTCCTTGATTAAAATGCATAAACTATCAAACAATACAGTTGATAGAGATGATAACATGCGTGTCGTGCACAATACACGTGTAATCATGTCGATCATTTCAATGCCCTAGACTTGTGAGCATAAAATGCACGATCCTAGCCATCGTCACCTGTGTCGTATCCCGCAGCGGCTCGAAGGCAGCGTTTTCCCAGCGCCCCCTGCAGCCATAGCATCTCACTGCGGTCTAGTTTTGCATGAACCTGGACTGCCACATTCCTGCCAGAAGAAAGGGAACTGCAGGCCAATTCCACACTCCAGTTCCCTACCTGCCACTGTGAACCACACACATTAGTTTTTCTATCACGACGAAGAAATTCCATCGGCTTTACGAAACGATATTTTCTACCCTCTAGAAATAATAACAACCTCCCATCAAAAGTTACGCTCTTTTATGTAATGATTTGGTTGATTTAGGCACCTCTGCGATCAGTGAGTAGTTGGAGCGCTGACTGCTGCTGATGTTTCTGAGCGACAGCGTGAAGGTGTTGTGCTGAGGGTGTCCGGACACGGACACACGGGTGTGAGTGTACAACAGCTCCTTGCCTGAGTTCACTCTGTGAGATCCAGACCAAATTAAGGCCTTTGAGGGAAAAAAATTTATTCATGTTACCACTGAAGTGAAAAATACCCAAATTCTTGTCTTTGGTTACTCAGTTACTGGCCGCACATTTTTACATTTCTTTAGGTCTTAAAGAAAGTCCACCAAAAATAACCCCTGCACGCTTTTGACATAGTACATTTATTAAGTAAATAGCATAATTGAATAGAAAAAGACCTATATGTACTTGAGTGCATACCGTTACACATATTTACTATTAATTGAAAGTCCCCCCCCCATAAACTGATGCAATTAGTTATTAATAGTTGTTAGGTTAAGGCACAGGTTGGATTGAGAGATCTAGTAGGAATTGGTCTTTAAATTCTTACCGCATTATGCAACATTTCGGGCACATAATTGCATGATATTGACAATTAAATATATTAAACTAATTAAATATATTAAAATAATTTGCATATAAAATGCAATTAGTTGAAATTAGCGTTAAGCGTGACCCACTTAAGTAAGATTTAAGTACATCTTTATTTGTAATATCATAAATACTTAATTATTACTTAATAATTAAAACATAATGATTTAAAATGTGCTCAAATAAAATTTAACTTGACATTACTACTTGACATTGCAATCTTTAATTACACTTATATGTGGTATTTTATTTTGTTAATGTTGTTAATATTATCTGCAGTTTTTTAAAAAAACAAACGAATTTTAAAGATTTGTAATACATTCGAAGTGCATATTCGGTACAAATAAGCACACCTTTTTTTCAACCAGGGAAAAAATGTATTATTTAAAGACATTCCTGTCACTGTAAATCATTTAAAACATTTTGTACCGACGTGAGAACGCAGAGTAAAAGAACACCGCTTTTTTTACATTTGGGTGATCTATCCTTCTGCGGTTGATATGTGTGAGCGTTAATTTGTTATATGCGCATTTTAATGTGATTTAATGACAGCGAGTGTGTGATCTCACAGGCTGTGGAGGACAGAGGCCGATCTGAATATGGTGTTCAAGATGGTCCCTCAGGTTGGTGTGTATCTGGGTCAGGAGAGAGTGAGACGGGCAGGGAGACGGAGAAATGTTTTGGGCACCCAGCTCCACAAGGAGGGTGTGCATTCCTTTTACTCCTCCCTAAACGACAGACAACAAAAAGAAAGATCATCACAGATGCCAAAATCCTAAATAAAGGCAGTACAACAAACATGTTTTAAATTTCTTAAGTAATCCACACCTGGTATTTCATGCTTTGAGTAATCCTCTTGTCCTTCCATTTGAGCTCTGTGTTTTGGGAGTAGGTCTTCCCTTCCTGAGCCACGGCAACACATCCTTCCATCTTCACTAGGGGGAGCAACGACTGTATCTGATGCAATGCAATACAAACATCACCAGCTACATTCGGAGAAGAAATACACATGCACAAAAATTCAATGTAGCTCACGTTTAAAAATTAAACTATCGAGTTTGGGTTCACTAATATTAAAATAATAAAAAAAGATTTTAGCGAGGATTTGAATTGACCACAAGGGACTTCAAAGACATTTATTACAGTTACAAATGATTTCATTTAAAATAAATGGTCTTATGATTTTCAATTAATAAAATAATCACAATGATTTCTGAAGGATCACGTGGCACTAAAGACTGCAATAATAATGCTGAAATATCAGCTTTATACTCAAATAAAAAAATGTATTGAATAAAAATATTATAGTATAGTATTTCAAAATGTTAATGGTTTTACTATATTTTTGATCATATAATACCTTGGGTAACACTTAATTTCGATATTCCACTTTACATATTCTACTAACAGTAAGTAACTTTTCAACATGTTAATATTCTAACACTTCATTTTTATAGGTCCTAAATATACAACATACTGACTATGAGAAACTTTGCAAGTGTATTTCAACTAACACTAAACCACAGTCTCTCAGTACTCTGAGAGTTAGTAGACATGTAATTAATGAGAATTAGTAACTAAGTTACTTATAGTTAACAGAATGTCTAACGAGGACTATCAAAATAAAGCGTAACCCGGACTTGAGCTTTAAAAAATATAAAAATATTGCACCGACCCCAAACCTTTTTATGATACTGTTTGTGAAACAGATATCCGTCAGAATGGAGAGATTGAAAAGTGACTAACACAGTCGTGAAATGATAGTTTAATGGCCGCATACAAAAATATTTGATCGCTAAGAGTTATTATTTACCAGTCAAGTACTCCAGAGTGCCGTGTCATTCTCCTGACTTCACAGGTAATAACAGTTTGTAAACTGAAAGGTAAGTGCTGCCGGGTACCTGTCCTGGTGAGAGAAAGATGCAGGCCTGCCCTCTGCTGTAGTCATCGTGCCAGTGCTCGCTCACTGTTACAGAAACATTTACAGGCTTTCCTTGCTCCCGTGAAAGATGGGTCTATAGAAACACAACATTCGTGTTTATATTCGTATGGAGAGGAAATACTTGAATAAAGAAGAGCTGGGGAGGCCTTGAAAGTGTGGTGATTATAGAGAGTGTTTGGGAAAGGCAGCTGTGCACCTGCTTGTTGCGTTTTTGTCTGCGGTCGGGCCCATGGGACAGGGCATGTATGTGAAAGTGAGTCAATGTTGAAACAAAGGGCTGTTTCTGTTCTAATGAATCCGTTTGTCTGCTCATCAAAGTCCAAGAGCCTTGAACTCCGACCTGAACACAACACACGAGTGACTTGTATCTGGTAGATGTCGTATCAAATGACCGAAACGGAAACTCCTAAAAGATCTGCCTGGCTTCACCTGATCATGGCGTCCAAACAGTATCCAGTCGAGACTTAGATCGCCTAGTTTTCTTTGAGTGTCATTCTCTACCCTAAGATCCAGACCCCAGCCCTGAACCTTTCCTGTAATAGGAGACATGGCAGCATTTTAGAATACAGCGATCAAGACCATTAAACAGATGGCATGTGTGAACTTCCTTCGCCAATAGCAGTACGTCATATCCACCTGTCAGTTCTGGATAACTCTGTAAGTGTGTAACATCATCTGAGGAGTCGGTTTGTGTCAAATCTTGAGTCTCCCACTGTGCTCGGTGCGTGAGAGTGTGTGACCCTCTCTTTCCACCGTAGCGCGTCCTCACTGTCAGATTTTTGGGCAATACGTGCAGCTAGCGGTACAAAAATAATAATTTTTTTAAATGTAACACAACAAAAAGTTTCACACTCATGCGTTGTTACGGTATATTCCCATTAGTGAAACTTGGGCAAATAAGTCATATTGTCCATTATCAGCAGTGTAATGCACTTACTCAAGCAGTACGTTTCTCACCTCACATTAAATTCAATATTGCACAGATTCCTATTAAGATGACTTCATTTCACTAGCAAAAATTTCACAGTGCAATGGTAAATGTGAGCGCACACATAAGTTACTATCAAATTAGCAGTGCAGGGTAGATCACTTATAAATTATATTCCCATTACTGAGTCCAAATTACATGACAAAAATTTTAGTTGGTAAAGCAAACCATTACATTATTTTAGGTAATATAATCAGACTAATTTCTGATTGCTTTTAATTCAATAACTCAAAAAAAAAAAAGATAATATACTGTATTCATTGTTATTAACAACATGAATTGCAGTAAACGTTGCATTATGCCAAGGTTTCCCAAACTGGGATTCGTGAAGATACTGCAGGGGGTTATTTTTTATTTTTTAAAAGCTAAAACAGGTCAAAAATGAATGAAACTATTTTTTTTATATTAAAGATTAACATACAGACTTACTAAAAAAATATTAAATATTTTATTTGTTTACTTGTGTGTCACATGACCATTAAATAACATCAGAGAACCATGATATTATGTATTTTATGTAAATATATATTAAGTGAAAGAGACACAGCTGACAAAATGATTTTTTTAATGCAAATAAAAGATAATGCAAATATGTGCATTTGAATGTGTTTGTAATTTGTAAACTATAATCATGTAAAAGTAACTGCAATCTGATTACGAAAATGTAATCAAATTTAATTATAAATATTTCATTTTTGGAATCTGATTATGGAATCCAAATTATTAGCTACTACTACCCAGAACTGCAAATTAGTTCCATTTCGGCTATATTTTAATGGGCAAAAAAAGCCAATAGTTCATTGTCTATGGTGTAGTGAAAACAACTTGAATCCGATGTGAAATCCGTTTGGGGAAATCTTTTTGAAATTTTTGACTGTGACTGTTCACTGACCACTGGTAAAGGTGACCGTACCTTCATATAAAAGAACAGATAATATTAAAACTATCAAATAATTTCACTACCTGAGGTATTGAGTGATTGAACACGAGCACTTGTTTAAAGCCAGAGTTCGTACTGGAGATCTCTGCTTCGAAAGCCAAGCCAGTCGCGCCAACCAGAAGTTCTGCAGTACCTCTAACTGAAGACTGTGCACGGCTCAGCTGTAATGGAACATATATTTAGCTGCTAATTTGTTTTATGTAACATACAAGCCATCGCGGTGCAGTCATATGATAACATTAAACATTAAATAATACCTGTGATTTTGAGTGAAACTCAAACGGCAAGAATGGATGTAAAGCAGATACGTTGTGGGAAATGTTTGCCAATAGTCCAATGCTACAAAAGACATCAAAATTGGTTCGATAGTCACTATATACACTTTTATACACTACAGTATAAAAAAAACATGAACTTCTGTCATTTAGTGATATCTCCAACAAGTTTATTCTACCTGGAGGCATTGTGGTGACCTTGAAGATCAAATGAGAAAGCTGAACTCTGGGAGTTATAAAAACCGGCTCTGATTCCAACCTACACAAAAATCAGGATGGGTTCAGACGTCCCTCACCATATGATACAAACACAATCCAATGTTCACAATGATGCATTCTTCAAAAGAAGGAAACGCTCTTGGATGTTCTCACCCACGTACCTTCAGCGAGTCTTCCTGGTCTTGCCCAGAGCAGACGCCCAGCAGGCGTCCCGAGTTGATCCCCTCTGTGCAGTTCACCTGTAAAAACAAGCCTCCGTGCCTTCAGTTTGCTTTGCTCGTAGGAGAGGAGTGTGGAATCAGAGGCATTTCCCTTCATCAACATGGGAAATGACCCAGAGTCTAGAAGGGGTTTCTGGGGCATCCATATGGATACTAATGCATACTAAACTGATGCTTGCTTATTCTCCAACAAATAATTATTACTCTGTGTTTAAGTATGATTAAGGTAGGCATTACAGGTGTTTTCAAAACAAACACACATCCATGTTCAACCTATTTGGTGGTTTCAAGACCAGCGCATTCATTTATTCCACAACAAAATCTTTTAGTTCAAGAGCTATGAAAATGTTGGCTATGATGATCCCCTTTCCTAAAATTTTTATAATGTAAAATATTTTAATAAAAACATTTTAAGCAGTGTAAGAAATATTAATGGAATAGATAACATAAAAATGTATATTCTTTCATGATTTACTCACCCTTGTGTTGTTCCAAACTTTCATTACTTTCTTTTTTCTGTGAAACTTAAAATGTAAAAAAAAAAACCAATGCGGTGGAACTCAATGGTCACCATAACTACTTGCTTAATAAACATTGTGTAGAAAGATCACCCGCAGAATCTTCCCTCCCATATGCGCTTTTATGGAATTGCTCTCTTAACGCTAATTTGCCTTGTTCGGTAAATCTGGCCTCAAAATGTTAGTTTTCTTCAGCATTCTTCAAAATAGCTTCTTTCATGTTCCACAGAAGAATGAGGGTGAGTAAATTTGATGTTTAATAAATTATTACATTAATGGTAAGGCACCATTAGTGAGAATGAATGAAGTTAAGCCGAATGAAAGACTATTACTGTGACGTTTCCAAAAGGACCAAACATTACCATAAAAACCATAAAAAAGTAGTTCATATGAATCATTACTCATTATTCGCTGAAAATCTTGTCTTTCGTCATTTATATCTGGTGAATTCATTGATACACAGCAACTTCTTTGTTTGCATACAGCCCGGAAGTTCAGCCAATTCAATAACATAGACAAGGAAAAAGGAGGAGAAGAAACTACACAAATACTTCATTTGTTCTTTTTGTGTCAGCTGGTGTCATCGAGATCTGAGAGCTATGCGAGCCTTTCAGCAATTGTCAGTTACTGAATGACTGATTCTCTAACCTGAGAGCGTCCTGTGGTTTGTGTGGTGTGGGGGGAACTCTGCTCCAGCGTGGCTGTCAGTCCGCTGGCTCCTGCGTGAAGTTCCAGTTGGGCACAGACACCGTTCTTATTCCAGTTCACATTCACACCTGCGCTGCTGTTCAACGGAAGTCCTGCTCCGACAGACAGAGACAGAAACATACTGCACTCCACTACAAAGCAATAGCAAGAGTCTGCTTATGGGGCAGAACGTACCTGCAGAACGAAGCCAAGGGACAGAGTGAGACAGTTGGGCGTGAAGACTTCTGCACCCGCAATGTGTTACATTACTGCTGATGTTTACACACAGTGACTCTTCCATAGCAACTAGACATAGCAAAGCACTAAGATCTTCTCCGGAGTTCCTCTCATGCCGACGAGTCACTTCCAGTCCATATACAGCATCATCCACTACTAAAGTCAGCTCTCCTGCAACACAAACCCACAACACGTAACATATACATATCAACACATTCAATCAGATATTGTATTTGTAATAATTCAATTATTTTTGGTTTGGTTTCAATTAATCATAAGTCGACCTCTCTGAAAGACGCTAAACTTTCTAAAATTTAACTGAAAAGTAAATGCATTAGAACATTGATCTTGGATTTACCTTCAGTTTGACCCTTTGACTGGTTTAGTACTCCAACCAGACTAGCTGAATTAGGTAAAGCAGTGAGATCTTGTATTGAGTTGAAAATATCTGCTGAAAGAGATAGCTGAGGAAGAGTTCCACTCAAGTGAGCACTAAATGTCTCCTCTTTTTTTTTCACTGTACACTGTAAGAAAAGACTAGAGAGGGGAAAATAAGATAATATTGGTAATAGAAGCTAAGAAATTATTAGTGGACATGTCATTTCACAATAAGACATAACTGTTGATATCAGTTTACCTTTCTGAAGACAAATTAGCAGCTAAATGAATATGACCATCAGAAGTGACTCCTGGGAATAAGGTCTGATGAAAGCCAGCATGGACAAACATAGCACTGATGCCTTTTGCCACCTCGTTGTCTAGATTAAAGCGAAGTGTTGCATTTTTTTCATTTGCTTTCAGGCTGATAGAACTTCCAATGTTTCCAAGAGGAGATACTTTTACTGCTGCATTAGCCTGGAATGTCACGAAAAATAAGAAAAATCAGCTGATACCATCATTAACAAAACTGAACTAAAAATATGCAAATAATTGCTTGCAAGATGCCACTTTTGAAGGTGTTTACATGGTAATTCTTGTCGTCAATGGTTACTTTCCCTTCAGAATAATATTCAAACTCGCTGTTCTTCCTGTGATTCCCGAGCACCTCTAAATCAAGGCTGACAGAGGTAGGGAAATCCGGCTGAAAAAGATTCGCAATTTAATTCCACTTGCTGTGAAGATTTCAATAACAAAAGATACATGAAAGATGCATTTTATTGTTGTGTTAATGTTCACGAAGGATCATTTTTCTGAAGATCCAATAATGTTCAGTGTACACAGCAGTGTACTGTATATTGGCAAGGCAAACTTTACACAGGTAATCTAGAACAGAGTACATTCAACTTGCAAAAGATAACTTAAAAAATAAAGTCATTGTTGTTACATTATTGTTTACCTCAAACAGCTGGGACAGGTTGGCTTTTATTGTAACACCTTGCTGAGATGTAGTTAGGTCATGAAGTTGTACTTGACCTAAGGCTGCAAGTATTTCATCTTTTCCAGTCCATAATCTGCCCTGAATTTCACGAGCAGTCTTCACAAAGAGATGAAGATAGAACATTGACGATAACAAAGACAAAAATGTGGACCCACTTTAAAATCATTATAAGATTTAAAATGACACTCATAATAGTTAAATCACGTGGCATTGCTATGAGATACGTAAAATATTTCTGCTAGTTTACCTGGTGGTTTTGGACAGTAACGCAGATCTTTGAGTCTTGTGGAATTCTCTCAGTGCTGAAAGATTGGACTATTGAAGAGCACACCTAAAATAAACCGCAATATATTTTTATGATGGTTCATTTAATCATGCATTCAGCCGATTTGTTCAAAAATACTGATTTATTCTGAAATGAAACAAGTGTCTGGATCAGTAGCATGTTTAGGCAACACACAACCCCCCATAGAATGTAGTCTAGAAGCTAATTTTGCTCATTTTCATGTTTGTGTTCCACTGTCTTTTTGAGTCATTCCCCGAATCATTTACTCAACCTTTTTTTAAACAACACTGAATCATTCAGGAATTAAACAAGTGACCATCTTTATGAATGAGTTATTGAATCATTCACTCAGCTAATTAATTCAAACTGTTTAGAAAAGCAAAGTGATTGTAAAGTATTGGTTGAGTCATTGATTAATCACATAAGTAATAACAGACCAAAGCAACTGGTTATGTTGTTTCTAAAGTAGCATTTAATCATTGTGTGTATGGCCTTATAACTTACATTAAAGTTCAATTAATGAAAGCTTACAATGGATCTTTTGACTTTATTTTACAGTCCTGTTCCATACTATGTATTTATTATAGTAAAGTTATTAAAATAAATAGGTAATACCCCTGAACCTACCCCTAAACCTAACCCTACACGATGTAGTTATTTTAGTAATTTCCTAGGCAAGTGCACTGTAGGTAAATTTTAAGTACATGTACATGTACTTACAAATACTGTAAAATAAAGCGCAGCCACGACTTTGGTGACTCTACAGTACAGCATATAAACACAATTACTACACAGTGTGTTGATGTTAGACTCACATATGGTTGCTGTGGCTGAAAACCCAGAGTAAGGACGTGAATGGCTTTTTTGTTTCCATGGACAAGAAGCTTTGACTCCAAAATATACACTTTCTGATGTAGATCGCTTGTAAATGTCTCCTGTAGGATGAGACTCTGAGGGAGAAACTTGAATGGTTGTCTGTTGGAAGAAGCAAACATAGCTAAACACACTTCTGGATACTGAGTAATACAGCGCTGTGGATAAATTGTTTTCATATTGATGTCACCATTATCATTACTATACACAGTCATTTTCATTTTCCAGACACACCTGAAGTTTAGCTTCCATCTTTTCTGATAAAACTTCCTTTCCTTCCGTATCTCCTCTATGGCACCCTCCATCTGTAGCTCTGCATAAGGGTTTTTGAGATCCGACAAGATCATTGTCATCATCAAAAGCCTCTTCTTTAGCTTCTGCTCCAAAAGAAAAAAACAATGTCCAAAACTGATTAACGTTCATGCAAACATGTAAAGATTTGGACCAGTGCACATTTAGGAAATGCAAGAGCGGATAATGCATTTTCTAGTACCTTATCCAGAGTACTGAGAACAGCGGAGATATTGAGGTCCTGCTTGCCATAGCCTGCACTTATTTCCAGGGTCTTTACTTGCTTGCCGTTGATTATGTAGATTTGCCCATGTAATGCTGGTGTCCAGGCTGAGCTGATGGAGTATGAAGCTTTAACTCCACGCTTGCCCAACATGTTCCATCCACCAACCTTCAATGACACCATTGCACTTAAGATCATGTATTTATGCAAAGTTTCTCAAATCTACAGCTAAACAGAAGAAATACTTAAAAAGTTGAAGTGAGAGGTGATAGGAGGTACGCACACCTTAAAATAACTGGCAGTTGGTGTAAAAAGATGTAGCTGGCCTTGTCGTTCTTTGCCTCTATCCTTGAAAAAACCCTCAAGCGTAACACTCCGGATGTTCACCAGTTTCCGCGTGGTGACCTCAGAGCTGAACTGCGTGATGCCACGCTGGGGCTGAGTTAGTTTTTGAACTACGTATATATAGAGCCAGGGGGTATCCATGTTGAATGAACCTGTGAAAATAATGAATGAAGTACAGTTTTACATGAACTAGAATAGTAATATAAACATGATTCTTTCAAAATGTGCCCTTTCCAAGAAAATCTATGGGGATGCACTGCTATCAAATTCAAGAAAATGATAAGCCAATCATTATTGTTAAATTATAACTAATAACTGATAAATGGCAGACATAAAATTCTTTACTGTTTTGTCTAAATCAAACCTCAACTCATACAGGTTAAAACATAATTACATGGTAATTATGACAAACAATATGTTATCAACAGACATGATTTTATATTTTCAAAAAATCATTACACGTTTGCATGTTCTTCAGTGTTCCCCTCTGCAGTATTGAGAGGGGAAAATATTATGTAAATTGTGATCTTGATTTTGTGCAATGTAATAAAGATGAAAGATAATGTATTAAATTAAAATACTTTTAAGTCATCCTGCACCCCCTTGGAAGTGTGCTGAGGCTGCCTAGTGGGCCCCTGGCCCCCTGGTTTATAATCTCTGCTCTAAATAAAGCCAAACTAAAACACTGGGGTCCAGTTTAATAAACAGGGCTTAGCCTAAATCAGGATTAGGCCATAGGTCAATTAACAATTAAGCCATTTTTTATAAACATGCATTAGAAAATACATTGCTGGCGCCCATCATGAGGCAAAACAAAGGCACTGATAAATTGTAAGATCAATTAGTGCAGGTTGTTTAGAAAACAGGCCAGACTTACATTTTATACCAGGATTAGGCTTAAGCCTTGTCTCTAAAACCAGGGGTAAAAGCTATATTCAATAAAAAATGCTTCGAGTGAATTTAAGCATTGCAATATTACAATGTACAATAAGAAATATGGATATTTTGGAAATTTGGTATATGGAAATTTACAAGTATTTAGATTTACTTGAATAACTTGGTGAACTTTGCCTTAAAAAAAGCAAATATGCACAAAATCCTACCAATTGACCAATATGACAACTGAAAAAAATCTCTAATATTCAAAAATAATAAACATGGTACCAATATGTCATATCTTTTTATGAAATCTACAACTTCACAAATGAGAGTTTATTTCTGTGGAAAAATATAAGGGAATATATACTCACCTTCCCATTTTTGAAGGGAGGTCTTTGTTGACACGTCCTTCCAATGGACGCCAGCTACCAGAGGCATTTGATTGTTGTAGTTGATTTTCAGGTGAGTGCTGCTCTCAGATTTTTGCTTCTTGAAATAAGAGTGCAGAAGCTGAGTTCTGTAACTCAATCCTCTGTCTAGAAGTCGCAGGCTGAGCTGGAAAAGCCAGTATACATTATTATGATACGTAATCATAATCAAGAACATCTGACAATACAGGAGAACACATTTGATGCACATAGTCTAGATTTAATCTGAATGTTTTAGTAAAGCTGAACCTCCACAGCATAACTAGTGAGGCCGGGTCCAGACTGGTTTCTGAGCGACTGACTGAAGAGGATCCTGTGTTTGTTGCTGCTCTGGTTCCACTGCTTTCCGAAGCTTACATCAAGTGATGACTGCACGTTGACTGGGCTCCGTTCATGTTTAAGGTGAATCTGTTGGTGGAAACAATCCTCTAGTCAGAAGGTCGCCATATCTGTTTTCATCAACCGTATTATGTGCATTGCAATGCAAAAACCAAGTTGGAATCAGTACTAGAATCAATTGCAGGAAGCTTTTTAAACCCGTGAAACAAAATAGCACTTTTGTATTTGTGAGACATTCAATTTGACCTTGTGGTTTATTTTGCTGAAATGGGAACAGTGTAGTTCATGCACTGCTGTTATACGGTACGTCTGGACCGGGTCAGACTCGCTGTGGAGGTTCTGGGTCATGTGACACTCCTGAATGTTCAGTGAATCCTCTGAAAAAATAAATACAGTAAGTGGATAACAAGTCTGTTGCGTAGCAGTCTTAAAGTGTCATGTTATTTGTAGAAATCACTTACCTTGTACACCATACCTGACCCTCACAGCGGAGCTCCACTCTGGGTCTCTTTGCCTCAGTAACCCAAGAGCTCTGATGCTGACAGCATTTGGCAAGAGAAAGCCGGCATCAATAGAATAACGTCTCTGGCCATCTTCCAAGCTTCTCTCCAACTGCACTGTGAAATGAAGCAGAACATAAAAAGCTGGCCACAAATAATCACATCACAATAAATTATGTTCCAACTGTTCCAATTATATTCCAAGAAGTAACAACTATACAATAATAAAACATTCATTTTGTCCATAAAGAAATTGAGTACAAAGACATATTAAATATTTTAAAATAGATCTATCTATCTGTCTTTTTATATATATATATATATATATATATATATATATATATATATATATATCAGTCAATCTGTCAGTCCCTCTATCCATAAACATATTTAATACATTGAAGCTAATACATATACAAATTTTACAAATTTTCATTCTTATTTTCTGAAAGCAACACATATGTGATGGAAAGTTTTTATTATTATGCAATAATCCAAACATTATTAAATAGATTTTTTAAGATGCTGGGCTATGTAATCAATTCCAGTTTTTTACTATTGTTATGACACGTTTCTTGAAACCTGCTACTTGTTTTTTAGCTCTGTGACAAACTGGGCGACAAACTGCAAATGATTTGATTTTAGAAACGTACTATATTAAGTGTTTTGGTAGTTTTTAATGCATTTAGATGTAAAAATATCTGCTGTGCCAAACTGATAGTTAGGTGAGCCGTGTAAAAAAAAATTTTTATATTGATAAATGTGTCATTTTACGCTGTAAAAGATTGAAAAAATCTTTTACAATGCTTATAGGAAGAGTATCTTAGTTTGTAATGATGCGAATCATCTCAGAGCAAGCCATTTTACACTGACAAATCTTTTGAAATCTCTAATGAATGAAAATGTGGAAGTGAATGGGAAAAAAATACTTATGGTTAAAAAGTATTAGCTAAATCTTGCCTGAAAGTGATGCATCCTTATTGAAGACATTTTTAAGCAAAGCCTGTATTATGAACCTCCTGCTGCGAGCATGAGTGGTGTTGACTGAGAGGGAGAATGGATGCCCATCTGCTACTACTTTGGCATCGAGATGAAAGTGTGCTCTCGTCTCTGATGGAAGATTCACTGTCTCCAGTAGTCCCTTGGGCAAAACGGTGAATGATTTGATGAATAAAACAAGATCTACTTTGCACAATAGCTCTTCTTGAGACTTTTTCATAAATTTTATCACAAAGCAAATGTTTTCTCACTTACCTTGATAAAATAATGGTGGATGTTATCTATCAGTAGTTCGATTCTGCCTGAATGTTGGTTGTTTAATTCTTCGATCTGCGCTGTGATAAACAAAAGGTGGGAAAATATCCTAAACATTCACCAAAATCATGTCATAAAGTAAATGCTACATCGGTACAATTGTATCATGAATTGAATTCAGCTTCAAAATATCCATAAGAAATCCATTTTTAAGTAGTTTTGAAACCTTGAACGAGAACGGTTTTTAGAGGATGTGTTATTTTCAGAATCAGCCTTTTTGGACTGAGATTGAAATCCAGGGACACGTCTCTGGGGATCGTGGATTGAGGTGTGCCAAGAAAGAGGAGCAGAGTGGCTTCCAGCGGCATCCAGGAAATCCTCTGTTGAAGACCCAAGCACAGAAAGAGCAATTTAATGAGAAAGTTATTCTGACCTTAACTCGAATGTCGTCAGAAATCTTCCCTACCTGGGGTACAAAAGTATAGGCTGCCTCCAAGAGGTACTGATTGAGACCTTTGTCCAGTTTTTGCAATCTGAAACTAAAAAGAACTGGGCCCAAAGCTGGAAAACTTTTTCCCATCGGTGTCAAAGGATAGGTGAAATCAGAACATAACTGCCATCCAACCATCTTAGACCCTGCAAATAACCATACAAATAAGTCAACACCAAACGTTTCCATTCTTCCCACAAAAACAGCAAAGAAATATATATTTTATGTCATTCACTCACATGTTTTAGGAGTGCAGGTGCTCTTCTCCTTGAGATTTCTTGTAGCTATGAGCTCCTCCTTACTGTCCCCGCTCACACGAAACATTCTGGAGCTGTTTTGTGTAGATGATCAAGGGTCAAAATAAAGCAACTGTTTATGGGTCAGTCATAAATAAAAGTGTCTATGCTAAAGAAAATAATTACATTTTCTTCAGAATATACAGTTTAAAACACAAGTTATATTTCTAAAGAATATAAATGTACTCTTTTGGTTTCTTATAGTACAAAAAAGTCCTTCCAAAATGTTATTTATTTAAAATGTATTTATAATGTAATGTTCTGTGGTGCAACCACCACATAAGTAAAAACATATAGTCATTACAAATTAAATACATGTAAATGTACACATACTAATCATAAAATAATTACAATTTATTAGTAATTAAATTCATAAAGTACATTTGACTTTTCAGGGAGTTGCACTAGATGACAGTTATATAATTGATATAACTGATTTAATGTCTTGTTTCTGACTTGCTCAGAACTGTAGTCATACCACATGACAGATGTTTATCAAATATTCAGAAACAGAAGCAGTTTTGGATTTTTTTTTGTTTTATTATGGTACCAGGACATTTGTACCTTTATTCATCTAAAATAACATATGAAATTTAATTTATATAGTTTGAAACAATATGTAAATTAATGTTCATACTTGAAGGTCAATACATCCATGACATCTTCTGGAGTATTGAGAACCACCTTCAGGCTCTGTCCATGGTGTAGATATATAGCTCCATCCAAACTGGTGAAGGTTTTGAGTTGAGAGACCCACTCTAACCCCACACGACCAAACGCTCCATCCACTCCAGCTCTCACAGAGAGGGCAACCAGTGCACTGTGTCAAAGCACAAACAGGGGATGACTTGCCATCATGACTTCAACCTGACAGAACACATCTTTTCAAAACGTCATCAAACATACTTTGGTTTGACATAGCCAGCCAGTGAGAAATGCGACCAATTCTTGTAGTTAGCGATGCCTTTAAGTCTGAGAGAGAACAGAGTGGACATGTTGATGCTTAGCCTCATGGGTAATCCAGAGAGAGAAGGTAAAACCAGTTCCTCTGCCAGAACAATTGGCCTTTGACTGATTTTAATCTCCTGACCCTGAGAAAAGGAAAGATATTAAAACTTATAGTAATACAACTTAAAAGTGGAAAATATCCTACAGACATATTTACATTTTGGCTGATATGATAAGGTTACAATTAGTTTTTCACCACATTACACCATGTTATCTCTTGGAAAAATCCAACATCAAGCATCATTGGTTTAAAAGAAGAAATGCAAAGCTTATCGCTATATAAAAGCACTTGTTTAAACTTGTTGTATTTGGGTAATCACTTGTTGTATTTATAAAATCAGTGATAGGTTAGTAAGTGATTTATTCACATTGTTTATTCATATTTTTAGCTATAATACTGAAAAAACAATTTTAACGACCATTTCTCACTGCTAACTTTACGTTACTAACATATTGGCTGTTTATTAGCATTTTGTAAAGCACATACTAATGCCTTATTACAATTATTAAGATCCTTTAACCCTAGCCCATGCCTAAACTTAACAGCTATCCTCACTAACTATTAATAAGCAGCAAATTATGAGTTTAATGTGGCAAGTTGTAGCTGATGGTTAATTAAGAGTGAAAATTTGACCTTGACAATACTTTAAGTAACGCCTTAAGAAAGAATTGCTTACCTTTAACAACTTGACAACAACACCAGCTGTATTAAGTGACAGCTTTCTTTGATACGCATGAAGGTCATCACAGGTCATGAAGGCGAGGTCATTGCCAAACATCTTCACGTTCATAAAACATCGGAGGCTACTGTCTCTTTTCCTCTGCTCTGTGAGCTTAAACAGAAATATTGGTCATGCCTGATGTGGAGCCAAATAACAGACACAATATTATAATCTGCAAGACTCTCACCTTAGTCTTGATGGAACTGAAACCTGCGGACCGACAGCCATCGCTGCCTCCTTGTTTCTCGTCCCTGTTTCGACCGTTCTGTCCCTGCCTCATAGAGTCGGAGTGATCAGCAGGAGCTAGAGGATGCTCCTCAAAGATTTTCTTCAGAACAAGCTCAAGGTTCTCCATTCTTAGGCTTATCTAAAAAAATAAGTAAATTAGACCAGGAACAGTACAGTAAACGGGAGAAATTTTGATTTTTACGTTTTGTGGAAAATACAAACAGATCTGATTTTCACCTCCAGAAGATTGAATGCTCTGCCTAGGATGTGAACTGTCAGATTTGCCATAACATAACGCGGAAGAAAAGATTCAGGGGAGAAAACTACAGCTCCCTCGATGTTAGCAGCAGCCACTCCTGGAGCAGATATAAAACACAGAAGTTACAAAAGGGAGAAAATCAGTGTAAAAAGTATTACAAACAGATGGAAATGTTAAATTATGTGTAGCCTAGTACCCGTGTCTATTGTATAGTCCATATGTGAGGAGTATTTCCATGTTTCAGCTTCAAAGTCTTTACTTAAGATATCATCCGGCAGTGACTCCATCAGGTCTTTTTTCAAAGGATCTTCCGTCTTTTGGATATTGAAAAGGTGACTCCAAACAAATGACCCAACTGAGCAGATATCAAAGAGAATGTAACAAAATGTATCTCGTTTTATTTTTGCTGTAGAGTGCTAGAAAAACGAAAGCTGCTTCCATTTAGAACATATTGGATTTGTTCTCAAGAAATGGTGTCATTTGTGCCCCATTTGTAACTTACTACTGATTTAGATATCATTTTAATGCTAATTTATTGTTAATAACCGAATGTTTATGTTTTTATTTAAATTGAATGAAGATCTTTTTAAAAGCACTTTTTAACTTTTTGGGTAGACAAAATGTTTCTTTAAATTTATATGAAGTTTTTAAGGCCATATTTTAAGGAATTTTTTTTCAATTCCATTAACATAATTTTAAAGACTTGGTACTAAACTTTTTTGAGTGATTGTGTGATTTATTCTATGCACACCAAACAGAATACCATAATGCTCTTATTAATATTTTAACTTTATTGGTGTTGAAATAACGTAGTACATTTGAGTTAGTAATAATAAAGGCTATTCGATAACTCAATACCTTGACTAGATTTCTCATTGCTCAGCGTTGTCTTCACAATTGTGAAAACCTCCTGGTTTGGACAAGTCATGAGCTGCTGATATGCCGCGATTCTGAGCTCCACATTCTCCTGCAGGCTTTGAAATGCCTGAGCAAGAGCTGTCCTCTGATAATATGAGAAAGAACGTTAAATATACATATACATAACGTTAAATATATAATGTATTGTTTGGTGATACTGACGTCATGATGGCACGGGATTCTCCTGAATGCTCGTACAGCCGCCAGCCGAAGCTCCAGCGGCACAGACTGATTGTGCACACAGCGGCTCAGAGTGGGGATGAGATCTGATGCAGCCGCTCCAGCATTCTCCGCTGCTTTCAACACATGCAGCAGCTGCACAGAGGTACAGAACACTTTAAAGCAGTGTTCTGGGTTCAGTACGAAATCCATGCATTTGTGGAATGCTTTTGATTACCACAAAGTCTAGAGTAAAAATGAAACCCATTCACTTCCATTGTAAGTGTCTCAACATAACTTTACCATCACAATCACAACCAAAACTTTGTGACTACAATATGCAATCTTCTCAGCACTGACTGTACCTCTGTGATCTGCAAACGATCATCCACTTCACATCCTGCATCAAGACTTTGCTTCAGTACAAGGACGAACTGCTGGACTTCAGAAATATCATTACATGGACCCTGTTCCCGTTGACAAAGGCCATGGACCAGTGAAGACACAACCAACAGAGCTTTTGGACGGATAAGAGGTATCTGCAGCAAAACCTGGAGGAGATAAGACCGGCAGATAACCAGCATTCTGTTTCAAATACTTTTACATTTGTATTACAATTCATTTAATGAATTAACCGAACAGCTCAAAAACATACACTGAGGTGGCTAATCATGGATGAGGTAGGATGTGAAGCAAAACTGATAGTACTGAGGAGAGGTAGAACATGTTCCTGGTCAACTTCTTTGTTGATTATCAGGTTTGTAGTGACAAGGATGCAATCCTCAGTTCCACAGGCTGACAGTGCATCTACTAGAGGCTGCCTGCCATAACACCAGAGTCGACGTTACCATCAGAAAAGAAATATATAACATACATTTAAAACAATCACTGTAATTTCTGTATAATGGGAATATACATTTCATTGCTTTTGAATTCTCTCACAAAAGTATTAAAAAAAAACTTTGAATTCTCTTGCAAAATAATTGCTTTTATTGAAATAAAACTTTTAAGTAAAAGTTCTTTTGTGTGAGTATAGTATTCTTTTTTTTCCATTTTGAATTCTCTTGCAAAACCACTGCATTCTTTAAAAAATTAATTTTTTTGAGTTTTTGAGTTCTCTCATAAAAGCACTCCGCAAGAAACTTTGCTTTCCCTTACTAAACATTTCCCTTCCCTCAAGGCAAATATGTGTTTTCTTCCCTCCTCGTATTATTTCCTTCACAAAAAATGCAACGTTTTTCAGGTGATTTCAAAATTGCTGCAAGTGAACACAAAATCTAATACAATTGTTACTCCTTTAATATTAAAAAGAAAAAAAATCTAAATTATATTTGCATTTACAAAAGACAGTTGTTTCACTAAAATGTAGGCCATCTGAATTTCTGTTGAATTTATTCTTTTTTATAAAAAAAAATCTTTGTACCTGATCAGGTCAATATTATTGTTACTATTTTTGGAGCATGTGCCATGATTTTATTACAGTATTCTTTGAAGTATATGAAGTATATATCATCAACAAAAAAGAATGTCTGCATTATGTTATTTTGAATGTACATATTAATTGTTAAAAGACCGACCAGTCGTCTCGACATTTGAAGGATGCTTCCTGCCACAGGTCTCTCAACTGATGGGATGACAAGGTTCTCAACTGAAGAACCAAATTCAGGAGAAGCTCTGATTGCTAAGGGTGAGGAACAAAAGTGAGAGAAACCGACGATCTTGAATGAAAGAAAAGCTTTAATGCAGTAAGCCTGACCTGCTGTTGATCTGCGAGATGAGCACACAGTCTCCTCACTGTGTTGGAGACCTCCTGAACCGATGGTCCACCGTGTCTGCCTTCAGCCTCAAACACAATACTGGTCAAGTAACCGGTGTTCTGCCCTGTAATAACAGAGGTCGTTACGCATTACGTATGAAAAAAAACATGATAAAATTTTCCTTTCTCTTTGGAGTGCCCTTGGAGCAAAAAGAAGATCTGTAAAGTTTCAAAACCAATATTCTTTATAAAATGTATGATCTGTACACAACGCCCTAAAATGGCTTGTTTAAACACGCCCCCCACTTTGTGATATCACAAAATGGGGGAGTGTTTTCATAACACCATCCAAAATGTTTACCCAAAGAAAGAAGGTGGAGCTATTATTCTAGCTGTAGTGCTGGTCGAGCTGTGTGTCGTTGTGAAATAAAACTACTTTGTTTGTTAGTGCAGCCTACGCTGGCTGTGCTCAGAGGCAATGGGGCAATTCTATCCTTTAAGTAAGTTACATTTACTTATTCAAATAAATTGCTACTTATTCAAACACAAGCGGTGAATGATTGTGCTTGTCGAGGTAATCACGAGTGCAGACATGGTGTTATGTTTATGAGGCGCAAAAACAGTACTACGTCACGTTAATCAGTAATTACGTCTCCACTGAATGCAACAGATGCCTCGTTTGTAATGTGTTTGCGATATTGAGGCATTCGGCCAATCACAACCACTGGATAGCTGGCCAATCAGAGCACAGCTCGCTTTTTTAGAACGATGAGCTTTGTAAAAATCAACCTGTTTCAGAATGCGGGGCTTAGGGGAGAAAGTACAGTTTGTGGGAAATAATGCGTGTTTTTTTAAACTTAAACCACATAAACACACTGCATTACAACAAATAGCATCATATGACCTCTTTCACACTACAGAATAACACTTGTTAACTATTAACTACAACTTTACCCTCAATAAATTCTTAATTTGCTGCTTATTAATAGTTAATTATTAAAGTAGTTGTTAAGTTTAGGTATTGGGCGGCATTAGGGATGTAGAGTAAGGTCATTTAGAATAAGGTATTAATATGTGCTTTATTAGCACTAATAAATGGCTAATATTCTAGTAATAAGCAACTAATAGGTGTGACTATCATGCTATCACACTTTTCATATGATAGTTTTATCATTTAATTCTGGTAACCTGGTAAGTTAAAAGAGTAGAGTTATATAATCTAACTAAACGAAAAGAGAGACTGCCTTCATTGAAACTGACCAAAGCATAACATTTTGAATTCTTGCACAAAAAGTGAATGCATTAAACACTTCAAATATATAGTGGCCATTATTTTTTAGAAAACAACACATCTAAAGCCAAACAAAAACAAAAAAAAAAAAGATTTGGCATAGGCTCATGGGTCTGTATGCAGCCTCCAAATAACTATAGAGTAACATTGCATATCAACTTAATCATCATAATTGTTAAGCAAACCAAACAAAATCAAATCTTTTAGAACCAGTCTGACATGTTCACAAGAAGTGACTAATTAATAGAGTTGGCTAAAGTTGTTCATTCACCAATTATATGTTGCCATCATCAACCCACATGTAGCTTAAATCTCTACATCAAAATGTAGCCAACAGTACTTTTTTGCTTATAAACATATACATATATTAAATAGTTAATATGATCGCACAAGCCATCTTAGTCTTACCCAGATCCACTGGAATCACTTCAAGGGTTCTGAGGAGAGTTAGGCTTGAAACGGTTTTAGTTTCTGTTGCTTCTAACAGGTCTGGCAGGGGAACCAGTGACACCGTTTCTGTACAGTTGACCTTCTTCAGCACTGTTCCATCATAGAGCTGGATGCACGCAAGACCGGCGCTCACTGTCTAATCAAAATAAAGAGCAGCTCAAACTGAAAGCAGTTCACAGAGGGTCAGTTTTGTGAACGTTAGAAAAAGTGGGGCTCACCATGCCTTCCTTCAGAGGGACAGAGCGCCTCCAAAACTGACGGACTCTGTCACCGAAGCACTGCTGGAGGTTTCGGCTCTTGACCACCGACGGTGCTCTCTGTTCATAAGAACTCACACATGTCCCATATACATCAGTCTGCAAAGAAATCATATTTCACACCGAATACATAAACTCTGCAAATGATTTGTCACAAATGCACACATATTTCTTATACACTTCTAAAATCATATCTTACAATTGCAACTTTATAGTAATTTTATATTTCACAAATGCAACTTCCTATCTTGCAACTGTAACTTATAATTACACTTAGTATCTCACAGCTGGATGGACATCTCAGAATGTATGCAATTTATGACATCTATATTTCGTATTTTAGATTTTATCTTACAATTACGATTTCTAAAATTTTTAATTCTAAGCTAGAAACAACTCTACAAAAAACACACACATTGTGATTTTGATACATTTTAGTTAAGAAAAATGTTTTGGTTATTTGCTTTTGTTTAAAATTACAATAATGTCCACAAGCAAGATGTTTTATGTTTTTTAAAAATATATATCTTATGCTTACCAAGGCTTAATTATTTCATTGTAATATCGCAAGTATTATTGTTTTAATATGAACTATTTTAATACGTTTAAAATGTTAATTTATTCCAACGATTTACTACAATTTTACTGAAAGTCTTCAGTGTCATAAAAATCAACAAGTATTCTAATACGCTTATTGAAATAATTATTTGGTGAAATCAAATGTTTGAAATAGAAATGATAAATGTCTTGTGCTGTCACTTTTAATCAATTTAATGTCCCCTTCCTGAATTAAACGTGAATGGTGTTGCATTTTTATTAAAAGTTTACTCTACATTATCACATTATCACATTATGTACCAACATGCATGCAGTTCCTCTCACCTCTCTCACTGTCTCTCTGGCTCGTCCGGAGCGAGAGGTCTGAAACATGCTCAGAATGGACCTCTTGATGTTGAGGGTCCACACCTGCTCAGCCTCCTGTGAGCAGAGCTTCGTGACCTTTCCCCCCTCGAGCCAGAACCGCAGGGGGTTCTTCTCCAATGACTCTCTGAGAAATCAAAACACCAGATGGACCTTCAACCTCTTAACAACTCTCTACAGCAGCAATAGCCTGTGAGCACAGTCATCAAATGAAGTATTGTGTTCAGATGTTCTGACATTCTGACAGCCTCAACCAGATCAAATGACATGACTGCGCAATTTATTTATAATAACTGAATGCAAAGACGGAAAAGGTCTTGTTATATAAGTATGAGTATAGGACAACAAAAGGAATTGAAATCACCTTATGTTCTTCAAGCGTAGCACCAAATTGTCTCTTTTTGATGAGCTGTGCTTTATTTGAATGTTCCTTAGCTACATAAAAAAAACAAATATGGAATTCCTGAAACATGATCGCAAACATGAAACAAAACCTATAGGTATAGGCATACTAGCTATTATCTGAAATGAAATAAATCGTAATAAATCGTAAATGTGTTGCATTGCAGAGCAAGAAAAGCTGTATCAATATGGATGATAACATTCTCACGTATTTAGAATGACTGAACATACCTTTAATATAATTTCTGGACATCCTGGTCGGACATCAATGTCAACAACACAGTCTAAAGCTAACTGGCCGCCTCCTGATGTAGGACCTTTCCAGGCACTTGCTATGGTTGTACTGTATCTATATGTGTGCCTCTGCCCTTTCTGCACATCTGTGAAGATAAATCAGATACGTTTTTTACATCTTGACTCAAAAGAGAGCTAAATTGGACAAAATATCCATTTAGGGCCTTTTTATGTTTTTTTTTATGCTTGCATAGACACTTGCATAGTTAGTTGGATAAACGTTTGTGTGGAACATCTATATAAATATATATGTAAAAATAGCAAAAACATATTTATTAACATAAACGTGACACACATGCACTCTTACCGGGGCAAGTAGACCTGCAAAGTTGATCTCGGTGCAGTTTGTGACAGTCAGCTTTGAAAAAAAAACATCAATAACCGTCATTTTCGGAAAAAAAATATTTAGAATTCTATATTTTTTAATAAATGAGGATATCAAAGAAGAGAACGCTTACCACTGAAAAAGATGAGCAATATAATCAAACTGAGATCTTGAAGCGCTAGGTGGACCGGAGACATAGCCATAAGTGACTGGATTCAAAGCAATGCCCTGCACCGTGTAGGAGAGACCATTACTAGGAAAACATAAGCACATAAGTGAATGGATAGATGTTGAGTCAAGCCTTTGTAAAAACCCACTGGACACTCAGACACCAATCAGAGGACAGATGCCCACCAGGGGACCATCCAGCTAACAAAATCTCACAGCATACCGATGGACATCTTGAACTGTTCCTCTGCCTTCTCATAACACGCTCATGGGCTTTGTTAATGTTATTTCTTTTATTACATTAATTGCAATACGTTTGTACTTTTAAACCTTCCAAAAACTTTCCATTGTGAGTTTATACTTTTTTAGCAAGTAAAAGGCCTTTATTAAAAAAAAAAAAAAAAAAAAAAACGTCCTACTTCAGGCATATGATAAATGTGTATTTTTGCTTTGACATCTTTAATTTTATGAATAACTTTTATATTGTTAGTATAATTTCAAGTGAAACACTGTATTCACATTGATTTAACACTAATGCACTGCATTACATTACATTTTCACGTTATATGTTCCATATATGTTCTATGCAAATAAAATTATATATATATATATATATATATATATATATATATATATATATATATATATATATATATATATATATTACTGTTATAAAGATTTAATTTATTTAGATTACAAGCTATTCAAATTTAATCATTTTTGTTTTATTATTATTATTATTATTTGTTGTTATATATTATAAATGTTCATCTAAATATTGAATATTAACTTTTTATAGATTTTTCTGACTAATATTTCATATGTCGAGATTTACAAAGTTGTATGCCTGAGTATGATAGTCAGTATTTCAGTCAGTCAGTATATTTTAGTGGCACCATCTGCTGGGCTTGCTTGGCAGATAAGAGTCAGTTAAGGAGGTCAGGAAGAAAAGTCATTTTCTTAATTAGTATCTTTTTTGTTCTGTAGAACTTCTTAGGACAAAATAACTTCAGCATCAAGCTGCAGCAAAAAAATATTTTGTTTTGTAACCGTTTCGAATATTGTAAACCCTAAATGTATGTACGTTTGTGTGTGTGTGTGTGTGTGTGTGTTTGCGTTTGAGGTATTCATGATGTCTTATTGTATCTTATGCACCATACATAACACACACAGCACACTACATGAAGTAACTAGCCTTTATAATAACTGACCTACTAATACACTATTCCATTATCTCCACAGCAATACCCATGTTTTCCACTGCACCTTTAAGTAATATGCTGGACAAAAAAGGGAGGAGGCCATCATGCATGATTCACAGCATCTGTTGAAGCTTTTAGGTTGCCCTACTTTATCTTCAGTGACTGTATATTGTGTGATCTTGCTATGTTTTAAATTAAATTACAGTTACGTATTAAAATGTTAATGATTACAAAGGGGGTTATCTGAATAACTGCTTTCCTAAATTGCATTGACAGTGCTAAAAACATAAAAGAGGACACATGTTTATTTTATATTTGGTCTCATGCATATGCTTTATTTATTTTTATATTGCCTGCAAGCCATTATTAAATGTCAGTGTTTTCTTTCATATAGCTATGCAAAGATTTGATTTAGAAAAGATATATATCATATTGGCATTTTAAACTGTGTCTTGTTATGAATTGAAATCTGTATTTAATTTCGGAGTGATACCAAAAAACGAGGTGCAAAAGTGGTGGCTGGGCTTTAAAATTAAATGATTATAATGTTAATTTAAGAGCTAATAGATTTCGAAAGTCCGGAAAGCACTGCTGTAAGGTTAACACTGCCAAAGTAATCCAAAAGTAATGAATTGTAATTGGTTGAGTTATTTTAATAAAGCAGTTAAAATAGTTACACTACTAGTTTTAAATAAGATAACTTGCAATCAGTAACCTATTATATTTCCAAAGTAACCTTCCCAACATAGAATAATCTATTGCCTGACTATAAAGTAAGTGGATGTTGTTTGGAAACTGCAGAAAATTCAGGATTTCATAAATAAGAGATTATATTTTTGGTCTAAATAAGTCCCATCTTTGATGTACAGTGAAAAGAAAAGAAAGAAATAACAAGAAACATAACAAAATTATATTTCATGAACTAAGCACTACTAGGTTCACCAAATAAACTGTTTTTTTGTTGTAGATTAGCTTCTTATGAACATGTAGCCTAACTAAAGAGGACGTCGCCAATTCATTTATACAACGGCGTCGCCAACTGACATAAATATATTATATTATTATGCCAGTCACATCTTTCAATTCACAAAAGACATTATGCGAAGCACACTGTACTCTGATTAGATTTTTTTTTTCCACATTTAGTCATCTAGTTACTATTAAACGGTCTCTCTCTCTCTCTCTCTCTCTCTCTCTCTCTCTCTCTCTCTCTCTCTCTCTCGTCCACGCCCGTATCTCGCGTCAGTTCACCACGTCACTTGGTGCGTGTTTCTCTTTGCATGCTGGCGAAATTATTACGAACCCTACTACGGCAAACGTTAGCTTGTGGATATCCGGATAGTCACGCTCTAGTTGCTAGGTAACCTTCTTGAAGCGTCCTGTCACTCATCACATTTAATATTCATGAGCTCGTCGTGATTTGTTTATTCGCTTGCTGAGCAACGCCTACTTTACTCACGTATGCCTTTCGGCCAATCCGTGGAGACTAGAGGGGGAACGACGCGTTGCGTCATTAATATTCATGAACCAGGCCTTCTTCGTAGTAGGATTGCTAACTCGCTACCGGGGGCGTGGCGTGGGCTTTGCCGGTTCTAGCAGCAGACACAATGAAACGAGGGGCAATGTAGGACACCACGTTGGGGTTAGAAACGCAGACACGCCGGTAGCGTATTATTTTTTACTTCTTTTTGGGTTTTTTTTAATCGTTTATTTCATTTGTTTTGTTTGTATTTACTATAGATAGATAGCAGAGGCCGCCGCTGATGAGAAAAAACAACGAGTTGAAAGTCTTTGGCGAAGAACCGAACGCACTCAGGAAACGAGGCTCTCCGTCGTAACTTTTGCTTTGTCGTTAAACGCAGTCGCGATAAAATGTCGTTCGCCTATTCGGATTATCTGGCCGCCGAGTGTCTGGTGTCGATATCCAGCGGTCCCGTCCTCCATCGACCCACCCCGGTGTCTGGTGCGGCTCAGGCCCCTCCTCAGGGCCTTCCTGCCGGCGAGCCAGACGGGTCGAGCGAGGACAGAGAGGTGCGGGAGACGCTCCGTTTAGAGGGGGCCAACATGATGACGGTGGCGGAGATCCTCACCGACCTGCACGGCAAGTTTCGTCCCATGTCGGCCTACTCCGAAAGCAGCAACTCGTCGTGCGGAGAGAGCGGCTACACCACGTTGTCTGACTCCACCACCCCAACGCCGACCATGACCCCCTCTGCCACCCCTGTCCCGGGACAGTACAACAACACCCCTCAGCAAATTTGGGGAGGAGGGGGTGCACCCCGCTCCCCCACTAAGCGTCACCCCTGTACCTTCGACGGGTGTGACAGGGTGTACGGCAAATCATCCCACCTGAAAGCGCACATCAGGACCCACACAGGTGAGCTGGAGCACATGGGAGGAGGGTACGGTCGCTAATGCTGCGGATATCATTTGTTTGTGACCCTGGAGCACGAAAACCAATCATAAGTCGCACGGGTGTATTTGTAGCAATAGCCAACGATACATCGTGTGGGTCAAAACGATCGATTTTTCTTTTATGCCAAAAAATCGTTAGGATATTCCGTAGAGATGATGTTCCGTGAAGATATTTCGTACATTGACCGCCGTAAATACATCAAAACTTACGTTTTGCTTGGTAATATGCATGGCTAAGAACTTCATTCGGACAACTTTAAAGGCGATTTTATTTTCTTGCACGTTTAGAATGCAGATTTTCAAATAGCTGGGCCAAATATTGTCCTGTCCCGACAAACCATACATCAATGAAATGTATAAATAAAACTGAGAGTCTCAATTTAGCCAAAAAGACTGGTTTTGTGGTCCAGGGTCACATTTATGCGTGTTAGTGCTCTCTCTCTGTATAAATACGGACAGTATGAAATTATAGTTTAATTAACTGCTCATGTTGCTTGTATTGGTTTTACATGTCACTGTTGGATAAGCACATTATTACCATATGCCGTGTTTTAATTACAGTTCTCGGTTAGAGAAACTTTTAATTATCCGCAGTTTGTTTGTTGACTGTTGTCAGGGGCTTCTGTCAACTCTCACCAACGGCTCCGGATAGAGATATTAAAAGCGAACTTGTGGATAATGATGTAAATCACTACTCGTTAGTTCAACAAAAGAGTGGAAAACTCCCAACTGTGGCCTCCTAACAAAGAAAGTTTATGAACAAAGGAAGGAGCGCGTGAGGGAGGACCGAGTATAGTAGTGTAGTGACGAGCCTCGTATTTGCATATGAACGGAGCTCGAGCACGGGACGCTCGTGCGCGCGCAGGTTTCTGTTTAAAGGCACTTTCTGTTATTTGACTAAAGCTAAAAGAGCCATTTAAACCGCACACCTGCCCTCTCTTCGTGAGTTATTAACTGTTAGCGATCGGTTTTGTTCGTCTAATGTGGAGAAAAGTGATGGCTTTTAACCGACACGACTGCAGAAACGTATAAGGCAGGTAAAACTAGTACACTAAGTTACTGTAAGTACGCTAACAAAACCTAAGATATATTTAGTACGGTGTACTAATGAAACTGGAGTACGGTGGCAACTAAACTGCTAAACGCCAGTTGGTGTCGAGTACATTTTGCATATTAAAGGCTAGTACGCTAATGAAACACTAGAGGTGCACCCTGCAAAGTGCACTTCCCAGGGTTATCTGCCATCTTAAGTGACATTCCCATATAAAGAGAAGGTACCCACAGTACTACAAGCCACAACTCCTGTTAATATGAGATATGTCTCATGGAAGTACAATTTATGTTTTATGTAAACAAAGGTTTCAAGGCCAAATTATGATACTTTTTTGTTTGACCTGTGGATACCAATTTTTCTTAATAGCACATACAAGCAGAAATCGATACCTTTTCTTAATTAAATTTCATAAAATGTACATTTGCTTAAAACACTGCATAATAAAAATTATTAAACGTTACGATTCCCCAGTCTGGACAAAGTTGCAGGTGGTCTCTCACTTACTCACTTTCAAAATAAAGCGCTCTTAGAAATAATTCAATGAAAAGGAGTTGCTGTACTGTACAACAAAACAGATGTCCCGCCATGTTTTTTTTAAATTGAAATTTACCCACCAGTCGATGCACATCCCTTTGGCACTAAAAAAAAAAGTTTGAATAATATAAAGGCGAGTTGAGGCACCAGCATTAATTAGGCCCATATGTTGTTTTTACACGGTTGTTTATGGGTATGAAGTTCGCTATAGAGGCCACATTTCAAATTCAAATTCAAATTCAAATTTTATTTGTCACATACACATACATACATGGTACGACATGCAGTGAAATGTTCTTTACAAACCGTCCAGCATCAAAATAGAAACAAATTTAAATGTATATATAAATATAAAATTTAAGAAATATATATAAAAAGAAGTGTGCAAAGTAGAATATAAAAAAATAAAATAAAATAGAATATAAATATAAAGTATAAGATAAAGTATAAGATATAAAGTGTAAGTGTAAAGTGGCTGTGCAATGTCCAGAGTGCAATTGTCCAAATGTAATGGTGAGTATCTCAGTTAAACATGGGAATTCCGGTATTTAGGTGCTGGGTGTTCTCTGGTTCAGAGAATGGCCTGCGGGAAGAAGCTCCTCCTCATTCTCTCTATGTTTGCCTTCAGGGAAAGCGCTTTCCTACGCAGCAGAGAAAAGAGTCCATTGTTGGGATGGCTGAGGTCTTCCACGATCTTCCTGGCCCTGGTACAGCACCGCTTGTTGTAGATGTGCTGCAGCACAGGGAGCTCAGTGCGGATGGTGCGCTCAGCTGACCGCACCACCTTCTGAAGGGCGCGCCTGTCCTGCATGCGGTGCTGTTTCCAAACCAGGAGGTGATGTTTCCAGGACACTCTCGATGGTGCAGGTGTAAAAGTTCCTGAGCACCTGAGAAGAGTCTGAAGTCCCTTCTCAGAAAACGGGCCTTCTTCACCAGGGTTGATGACAGGACCAAGACAGGTCCTGCGTGATGTGAACACCCAGGTACCTGGGTAAAATGAGTAAAAGATATCTAAAATGAGCTTCAAAAGATATCTAATGCACAAAAGCAATGAAAACTTTGTAATTCGACTTAGTACACACAAGCTGTGTCCCTAATGACGTACTATACGCTGTGCACCTACACTATACATTATGTACTAAACCATCCAGTTTATGAATTATGGTAAAAGTCCAGGTGCCAAGCCAATGTTGACTATTTAGTGTATTTCATAGAGCGTTAGTATTGTCTTATGAATAGTTATGGTGCTTTCGAAATGCTTCAAATATTTTGTATACTTTGCAGATAAATTTTTTCGAACCAAAAGTTATTTGTTACTTGTTAACTATTTTGAAATGTATAAAAATGACAATGTATCACCACTAGAGGCAGATCACTGAAACTATTTAAGTTCTTTTTATGTACGTTAGTTATTTGTTACATATGTAGGGGTCATTATCAAAATCTCACGATATGGTGATATGAAGTCTATGATATGACATTGTGATTAAAAAAAAAGACAAATGTGAAATTTAAGAAATGAACGTTTTATATATTTTAAAGTTAATTTGTGTCTAATGCACTTTGAGAGTTTTACAAAATTGAGAGCTCCAGCTCATGTTCTTAACTAAGAAAACCACTTCATGTGTGATTATAATGTATAAATTACTTTCACACTGGTGTTTTAGGAAGTCAAATACATTTTAATTTATTAATAATAATAATAATAATCATAACAGCAAAGACAGTAATAGCCATATTGTAAAAGTTGCGCTGTAAAATAAGTGAAAAAGGAATATTCCGTAGTTATATTATTTTTGCTCTACACAACAGTAGGGAAATTACACTAACACTTTAAACTGCATTTAAACCAATAGCCGATTTCATACAGCACGTTTAAGCTTTTATTTTGATGCAAACAGTAGTATAGCTTTTATTTTAAGGGTAAACCTCAGCGTCAGTAAAAACAGTGAGGCTTACAAAAAAATTTTATTTTGATGTGGTGCTTTGAGCGATTCGAAAACGGCGAATCATTTCGCGAAACAATTAGTTCCGTTGTTTCAAAGCTTCAAAATGTTAGTTCCTCCCATCACCACTAATAAGTGTTTTTTTGTCTAGGTGAGAGGCCCTTTCCGTGCGCCTGGCCCGACTGCGAAAAGAAGTTCGCTCGTTCCGACGAGTTGGCCCGACACCTGCGTACCCACACCGGCGAGAAGCGCTTCCTGTGCCCACTCTGCGACAAGCGCTTCATGCGCAGCGACCACCTCATCAAGCACGCCCGCCGGCACCCCAACTTCCACCCTTCCATGATCAACCGCAAAGGTTCGGCTCAGGGATCCGCCTCGACCCAGTCCACCACCGCCTCCACCTCCTCCTCAGAGTACGCCAGCACTGCCGTGTAGACGCCCCTTCGCCGGGACCCCTGCCTTCTGCACTGTGACCACCGTCTCCGTCAGACGCCGCAGCTTGACTCGATCGCCGTGCATGCTGGGATCCTTTTAAGCTCAGTTCCTCACTTCCACAGGCCAAAAATGAAGAACTTCACCACGTCTTCCTCCAAACCCCTTCGCCCCAAAACAGTGACGACCAAAACGGGCGAAGGAGACACAAACGCTTAAGCACATTCCTGAGTCGCGCGATTAAACGATCGCATGACTGACAAGTGACGCCGAACTCAACATCGCTGTTAAATTGCTAGCTTTGGGTGGAACGGATTCGTCTGAAAGACGGTAAAACACTTTTTTCGGGTGCATGCAGACAAAATGGCCACCAGCAGTAGCACAATAATTTTCCATCCGTCATCTCGGCGTATCACTTGTCAGCCATGTTTTAGAAACTCCTACACGATGCGTCACAGTTTAAGGGAAAGTTTACTTGTTCTTAGCCTTTTTACAGTAGTTCCATCGTCACGAAAAAAAAACCCCCCACAAACCTTCTTTGTCATGTCTTTATTTGTATAGCCAGAATGGCTAACCCTCTCTGGTTTTTGCTTGTCCACACATGCTGTTTGACGCAATAACCAGATTCATTTGCAGATTATCTTTAAGTATTTGTGTGTTATTCACGAATTTGATTCTTGACTCCCTTTGAAACCAAACAGCGATTGAACCGAAATGGCCAGTGCGTTTCTTTTGGGTAGAAACACTGCCTGTAATGCCGCATTTCCACATAGCTTTCCCTACTGAAATTGTAATAAGTTATTGTCATCTTAATTTACTTTTGTTTTCTATTGGTAGTATCGGCATGGCAACTGAAATAACATTTTGTTTTTTTATATATATATATAATTAATTAACGTTATTAGACCATGCATTATTATTATTATTATTATTATTATTTTCCACTTGGGGGAACTCTTTTGTTTGTCCATGCAATGTCGACATGTTGGTACATGTAGCAATGTGTTTAATAGAAATGTGGATACGTGTAGATAAATATCTATGCTTGCAGCTTCAATGGTAAAGATGTTATTATATGAACTACTAGAAAGTAATACACCTTATATTAGGGGTGACAGTAGCCTACACGCTTAAATAGAATAGCGCTGCTTGTGTGCGTATGTTTGCGCGTCTCGTTTGTGTGCGAGTGTGTGTGTGTGTGTGTATTCACGCGGGAGAGCCCGGAAAACGATCTCTCTCCAAAACTGTCCCGCCTGCGGACCTCTTACAAACTATCTCAGAGAACAAAAAAAAAAAAAAACACATCAGGAAACTCAGAAAGCCTTAAAATCTTTTGACTTGTTTTGCACCATTGTTTACTGTCGGATATTTTCTACAGGTATGCCGTCAGGCGTCGTTCTTCTCGACTAAAGAAATACACATGCAATATTGCACTTTTTTTCTTACTGGTATTGTCAACGATGCTAGTCGTCTGCTAGTGTGATGGGTTTCACTGTATAGATGCTACTGCATAGTGCTCTACTAAGCGAACACTGTGGAAGGGGATAGAGACCTCGTCACAAATCGATACATTCGTCTAAACGTGCACCTTCGTCTGAGTGCTTAAACCAGTATGAGGAAAATGGACTTGATTTTTGTGAACTTTTCACTTTCGTTTGTCTTTTGCTTTACATTTGGAGTGTAACGGATACAAAAGTTCTGCTCGCGGTTCGTCCGGTCTCATAACTACAGTCGTTTTTAATGGTCCGTCGCACCATTTTCTCATCATGCAATATTCGGAGCGCTTTAAGTAACTGCTGGCAGTAACCTGAAGCGTGACGACAACTTATAAGTTCTCAACCACAATAACAAACCAAACCTGAATAGTATATAAGACTATAGCTAATTATATGACGTGTTCCTCACAATTCTTGTGTGTCTGGCCGGGTATTTTTTTAACTAGTTGTCTTTCTGTAGCGGGTCGTCTGTGGATCTGTTGACCAGTGACGGCATCAATGGTACACTGTGTTAGGCCGCGGTGGGCTTTATGCGTGATTCTCCACAGACTGAGACCTTTGTGATCACGTCTTGATTTTTTTTTTTTTTTTTTTTTTTCTTTCTCACAATGCCCTCTTTTAGCGGTCCGGATTCAACTTTGCATTCGACATCCCTCCCATTGAACTCAACGCATTTGCAGATAGTATTCTGGACAGCCATCACAAACCACTGGATCAAGTCTTGTTTTGTTTAGTTTTTGTTCGTGAGTTTTGTGGTCTTCAATTTCAGTTATTATCTTTTGTATTTGGTTTGATGTACTGGAACGTCTCGTTTCTTGTTTTGTATTGGTTTACGTACTGTAGATGTCTTTATAGTATGCAAAACATAGCTTTCTAGGTAGTTTAGGATAACTTAGCAATCGTATAGCAGAGAAAAGGCATATTCTATAGTCCCTTCGGGAAAAATGCTGCATCATTTGCTGCGATCTCTGCGGGTCAAACTCGAGTGAACTAAGATGCGTGTGTTTGTGTGTGAGCGCGGCTGCTTTTAATCATGATGCTAGATTGAGAATATGTAGAGTGATTACTTTTTATTTTGAGAACTGCTTTGTTGCTTGGCGTACAATCTAGATCTTGTCCATCACTTTTGACACACTAAAATGATTATGCACTGATTTGGCGGATTATCTGTAGCGATCACACTAAAGGATGTCTAAAGAGATCTCCCGAGGTCTCTGTCTACAGCCATGTCTCATATCAGTCAACCGATGGGTTTTGTCAATACAAAAGCTTCCATGTATCTCCTCAGGTGATAAAACGTAATGCTGAAAACCTCTGTCCTTCATGAGCGGGACCTAATGTTAAGCGTTCTTTTCATTTGCTTCGTTTTGCATTATTCTGCGATTTTTATTTTTATTTATTACATGCTTTTGTTTTGGTGTGCTTTAAAATATTTTTTTTTTCAGTACTTATTTTATGGTATGAGACTTGACTAATAATTTGATTCATTGTTTGCCTCCAACGAAAACAAACAAAAAAAAAACCTTCCAGTGCTTTTTAAAATAAATAAATGGATTAAGAATTATTTTGTGTTTTGGTGTTTATTACTTTTATTTGAGAATGCTATGCGATTGGAATAGTGCATACTGGACACAAAAAGGTTATTAATTTTTTTAAATTCAGAATCCTTAATTTTTTTTTTTTGGAAAATTGTCAGCTCATGCTTTTAGTTTAACATTGGGAAAACCAATTAAAAAAACAAAAAAAGATAACTAATAATTGGTGCAGATGCTTAGCTGTATCACTTTCGTTCACTACATCCAGAAATATGTATTTGACTCCACATCCACGTCTTTTCCCTTGTGCTGTCATCTGACATGTTCTTTATTAATTCTGTAAGAGCTTAATCAGAGTTCGTCTTTCAGGCTGCTCTCAGAGGTGGGTGTTGGGCTCTTATCGCCACGACTGCGGTCTCCACGGATGTGATGGCGGTCCCAGTCAGTGGCCACGGTCTCATTGTCCCAGATGGTGGAGGTCTCGGTGTCGCTGAAATACCCTGCTTCCCCAGTGTAGTGCGTGGGAAAGAGCAGCAGGGGTTGCACAGAGAAAGCCTTCAAGTTCCTCTGTTTAAAATGGGACATGTAATCCTCCCTATGAAAGAATACTTGAATTAGTTCAACTAAAATTCCGGTAACACTTTCGTTTCTCACTATTAACTATTGCTTTGACCACAATTCCTTTTTTCCAAAAAAAAAAACATTACTATTTTCTTCGTAGATTTGATAAAATATGTCAATGATTATGTATGAAGTGTTTGATCCAAGCTATCTGATAAGACGGGATCGCTTTATGTGATGAAGAAATTTAATTTGGTCTTCGTAAACATTGATGAGCGTACATATGTACACTAAGTATATACATAAAAAATTTCTGAAATTAAATTTTAAATTGTAAAAATATTTCACATTATTACTGTTCTTACTGTGTTTTTGATCAAATAAAGGCAGGCTTGAAGGGCACATAAAGTACATCGAATACAGTAAATCAATATAATATTTGATGTGATTTGGTGTGTGTTCATTGATCAATGTTTGTATGTGAACAAATGTGATAGTAACTCTTTTTGAATGAAACTTAAACATATTCTACAGATGAATTTTTGCAATCTCCTTTTGAACCCTTTGAAGCATTAAAGTTTTGTTGGTATGCATGAATGGAAATCTCTCGGAATACATAAAAAAATGTGTGTTTCAAAAATGAGCAAGCGTCTTGTGAGTTTGCAACTGTGACTAATTCATAACTGATTTTTTTCTCTTTGATTTTGCCCCTTTAAAAAATGCTAACATCTGCCAAAACTTACTCGGGGTGCTTGTTAAACATAACTGGCAGAAACTCATCCACAGGCAGCATCTTGCTGAGCGGCTGGGCCTCCAGAAGCGTCTTTGCCCCCCGCAGTGAAAGGACATAGCCGAGTGTCCAATAAGAGTAATCTGGGATCACCAGGTTCTTCACTCCCTCCACCCAGTTCTCTGGATGCTTAATTTGCAATCGTTTACGCCCCACGTAACTTAAAGAGAGAATAGACAGAAAAGAGATTAGGCACACATGCGAAGACCAAAAACTCAAAAACAGGAGAGAGAACTTTAAAGATGACCATAATAAAGTGATCATAACCCAAACTCACATTAAGTCCCAGTGGAGGCCTGATTGTTTCACGTCCTCCATGATAGTGTTGAGGCGGCTCTTGAAGCTAGGCTCAAACCTGACATCATCCTCCAGTACAAGCACCTGCTGTTGCTGGAGCTCCACCACCTCAGGGCGGCACAAAAAAAAGCAAAGAAAAAAATGACTTGTGTTCACGTCATTGAAATTCTTATTATACTACTTAAAATAAGGTTCCAAAAGGAGGATTTGCAGCAATCATACAGTGTAGAAAAAACATTTTTGGTTCCCAAATATCGTTTCTTAAACGTTTTTAAAAGATTTTTTTTTTCTAGTGTGAAGGCCATTTTAATAATCTAAAGAACCTTTTGTGCAATGGAAAGTTACAATAGAGGACCTTTTTTAAAGGAATGCTCCGCTATTTTAGAAAACAGGCTCATTTTACAAGTCCCCTAGAGTTAAACAGTTGAGTTTTACTGTTTTCGAATCCATTTAGCTGACCTTCGGGTCTGGTTATAGTACTTTTAGCTGTAGCTTAGCACAGATCATTGAATCTGATTAGACCTTTAGCATCTCGCTCAAAAATGACCAAAGAGTTTTAATATTTTTGCTATTTCCAAACTTGACTCTTCTGTATTTACCTTGTGTGCTAAGACTGATGGAAAATTAAAAGTTGCAATTTTCTAGGCCGATATGGACAGGAGCTATACTTTAGCTATACTTTACTGTCGTACCATGGGTGCAGCAGACACAATGATATCACACAGCATCTAAAAATCCTCTGGACTATATATATATATATATATATATATATATATATATATATATATATATATATATATATATTTTCAGGCACTGTGAAAAATTATTGCGCCTGCTACACAATGTAAGTACAGAAGAGTAAAGTTTTAAGTAGGAAAAACATCAAATGCTAATGGTTTTCAATGATCTATGCTAAGCTACATCTAAAAGTGCTACCGCCAGACCTTGTTATCCACTGAACGGATCCCAAAATGGTAAAACTCAACTTCTTAACTCCAGGTTTAACTCTATTTTCCAAAAAAGTGGAGTGTTCCTTTACGAATACAGTTTGCATTTAATACCATCAAGCGTTGATTGTAGAACACTGTACCTTTTTCCAGACGTTGTAATGACTAAGGAAGCAACCTATTTCACCCTTAGTTAGCACACGATCAGAGTAAGGATCTTTATAACCAGGGAGCATCTCAATTCCTAAAGCTCTTAGCTGAGTTGAATTCAGGGCTCTAGGAGAGAGCAGCAACAGGAAGGAGTCATGTTTATTTGTGGTGTAACAGAGAAATGTACTTTGAGAGATGAACAATATGTTGGACTTGTTAAACCGTGTAACTGGGTTATAATATCATACTTGCCATCCACCGCTTCGGTGATGGTGACGTCTATGCCCAGCACCTCCAATGAGCGCAGCATACGATCTCTACGATCTTCCCGGCGCTTTAGATTAATCAAATAGACCTTAAAAATGGGAAGATAAGAATAGCGCATTGACACAGACTGAAGATGCAACTTTTTGCAAAAGTCTACATTTAGTTGTCAGAATATCTTTACCTGATTGAATGCCATGGTGTCTTTAGGTTTGGAAGATATGTGCAGAAAATGTGAGGTTTCCAATTTGAAGTCAACTGAAAAAGACCAGCTTCAGATTATTTTTCTTTGAAGCACAAGGAAACATTTTCTAGTAGAAACAAGGTCATAAAAGAATGAATGATTGGTGTTAAGTATTGATTTAATGACAGTCGATGTTAGAAATGATGAATAATATAGTTTATGGAAGAATTTTAATTGAAAGCCCATTTTTCCCACATGGTTGGTCAGTTATTTTTGTACCAGCTTCCCATTTGAATGTCAAATGAGGTCTGATCACAAAATGTTTTGTGGGTTTTTTAATTGCTGTTTTTATCAGTGTTTTTATCGGCCAATGACAGCCTCTTAGAGGGAATGTAATAAATTGTGATAGCACCATTAAACAACTCATGCTAAACGTAATACAACCTTTTAGGATCAGGCTGAAACTACCTTTTGTGAGAAAAAGAGCTTGCTTTTTGCGTGCTGAGAAGAACATGCAGAGCTGTAGGTGCTACGCACAGTGGGAAAAGCCCAACATTTGTTCATTACGTATAGTTAAATAAATAAATGAACATTTGGTACGGGGGTGACGTTTTGAGCTCTTTTAACGTGCAGATTTCAAAACAACGTCAAGCTAATCTGATGTTCGGCTCAGAAAGAACAGAGAGAACGTGTGAGAGATGTCACGAAGGAGTGAAAATTCTCTCTTTCCTGCGAAAACTATACGGAAGGGGGTTGAACGTAAAGTGGTGAATAGATGTCCCACACCTCTGTTTCACAGTTTATTCATTTACAGATACTAATACTGCATTTAAAGTCACCTCAACACACGTTTACTACACAACGCCAGAAAGTCCCTCAACTAAAACATTACGCAGATTTGGTGATACACACTAAGTGCTTCTGTGACAGTGTGGCTGAAGCTCTCCACTTCTTCCTCCAGAGTCTGCTCTGTATTCAGTGGCACCGGCAGGTACCCATAATGCTCTCGGTTACATATGAACATCTGCACACCTGTAAAGAGTTGAAATACGAAACATGTCATATTAACCCATAGGATCCTCTTAAACAGGCTTCTTAGATAAATCAGAGATGATGTAAGATGTAATTGTTACCGGCTTGTCTTGCAGAAAACGCAAAAGCCATAATATCATCCAAGGCCCAAAGATAGTAATGGTGCACGGGGTGAAAGGCTAGGGCTGCACTAGCGCTGCGTCGGAGGTCTATCAGCATTGTGGAGTGAATCATGGGAACCGGGTGGCAACCAGTACGCTTCCAGTTACGAATGGGAACATAATGCGGCGTTCGCTTGTAATACCCCTGCAGAAAAGAAGCGATTTTTAAGATTTGGAACATGAAAAATAATAAAAGGCAGACAAAAGGAGAAACGACAAACAAACTCCAATAATGGTACTCTTTCCCCAAAGCTTTTTTAAATTGTGCACTGTATTTGTCAAGCATTGTTTAAAATCGTCATACTGGTGGGCACACGACGGACCTCGGCCTTCAACACACCGGTCTCCTTCAGTCGTATGCATAAGAATATCATTTTAGCGAGAAGTGACCCGTACCTGTGAGGTCATTCCACACCAAAAGTTTGAATAAAGTGTCCTTGACTCTAGCATCGGAGCAACCAGCGTCCGATTCTCGGCAATCAGTTGATTCAGCACTTGTGTGTTTGTCAGCAGGTTATCGCTGTCTGCGAACTAGAGGACAAATAGTTTAAACAATCGTATATAAAGAAATATCAAAACAACAAGATCGGGTTTTTACGGCTCATACAGCAGAATGCATTTTCAATTTCTTTCAAACTGCTTGTTACAACTGGCTGCCTTTCCATATGTATTTACATATCATATTTAAATAAGTAGAGCTACTGCATGATCCCTTTAACAGATTTTAATAAGAGTATTGTGTAACCACCACCAAAATCTGTGCCTACTAGAATAAAATGTATTTGATATATATGAATACTGAATTATTATATCAAGCCTACTGTATCATATTATTTAATTTAAGTATGTCTTTTATATAATTAGTGTCATTTCAGACATTGATATTCATATTGTCATCAGATATGATAGATCAGGAAGCTGAGGTGGAGATGTCCTCACCAGGATGTAGTCTGCCCACCGAGCCCGGGCCGACGTGAGCGCAGCCTGCCTCAGTTTCATCACGTGACTGAACCGAGTCTCCGGCCAGTGCTTGGGACCCAGTTCACCCACGTAACCACTACACAAACATATAGAACAAGAACGCTTTACACAGACGCAAATTATGTCCCTTTTGGTGAATATATGTCAATTCTGCACTACAGTGACTGAGAAGATAAGTGAGTTCGGTTATGAAGATGAAGTGTAACGTATATGTCATGCGACCTGTCCTCCTTCTCCTCGGTCTGCAGATGTACTGAATGATACGAACGCTCTGCTCCAGACAGCCATTCGTGCAGCACTGCAGTGGTGTTATCAATATTGTGGTCGGCAGCGGCCCTCGCAAATGAAAAGGACATGTTAGGATCAGACTCGGACCGTGAACATCTCGCAATGCAAAATATTTATTCCACATACAAAAGTTTAGGGTCAGTGTTTAATACAATAATACTTTATTCAAAAAGATGCATTAAAATTGATAATAATTGGCAGCGTAATTATTTAAATTGTAAAAGATAAAAATAAAATAAATACAGATCTTTCGGGCTTTCTACTGATTAAAGAATACCGAAAAAAGTTAAACAGTGAAGATTCAGCTTTTTTCGTTACAGAAATAAATCACATTTTAAAATATATTAAAATAGAAAATAGAGACTTCTATCAATTTTTAATGGGAGTGTAGAAAATTTCTGTTCATATAAGACTTTAAGCAGCTTGCAAACATTTTGTTTCATTACTAAATAGTTTGAAATAAAGATGGCAAGTGATTAAATAAATAAGTCCCCTATCAATTATTAAATTACTAATTTATATTTTTATTTAATTTGTATACAATAAATAAATAAATAAAATAATTAATAGAAAATAAATGCAAACCGTTATTTATTTAATTTGTCGAAAAATAATTACATATAAAAATGCATTTTAGCAAAATGCATTTGCAATTTGCAATTTAGTGAAGTGGCAACCCCCTGCACTTTCTCCTCCATTTCTCCTTTTACCCATTCACGCATTCTTTCACTTCACTGTCATATTTACTTTTCAAGCTTTCCCGGATATTTCAGGCTAAGATGTCATTCAAAGCCCAGAGCTCACTTCAATGTGCGGTCAAATATAAAACCACTGACACATGTACATCTTAGACTGGGTACTTATACTTTTCAGCAAAAGCACATAACCAGTAAACCGTAAACCAGTAATTGTGCACTTTCAAATATATAAAAATGCATTCACATTAAAATTTCAAGCAATATCAAACTCTGGACTAATATTAAAGCACGTCTTCAATAAATATTAGCATGATATGTCTGTTCCTACCGTCAGCTGATATAGCTTCCTATTAAAAAGCAAACTATTTTTAACGGGAAATAATTTTCGGATGAACATTCGAAAGTACATATTCCTCCAAAATGGGTTACCAGATAGAGATGCGGTCCTTGGGATAATCCAGTCTCTCAATGCATCCCAGAAAATAAGGAAGGCTGTGTTCGCTGTTACGGGCCAAAACCGCAATGACCACTTTGGGCTTGAGCAGAGATGTCTCGTGCAGAACAGGCTCCAGGTCAATGAGTGTATGGATAAAGCCAATCCATGTCTCTAACAGTAAGAGTCCGAACAGAAGCTTTCCTGATGCTCTCGGGTCCGTCATAGTGTCTGAATGCCGCACTATAGCGTACGGCTGAGAGGTGAGGTGAAGACTCACTCACCGGGGAGGTTTGAGTTTGCTTAGCCTACATTACATGCAATGTAAAGTTCACTCATTTAAGTGAAAGGACAGAAGGATAATTTCATGTAAGCGAATCAATCACTAAATAAAGGCACACAGCTAAAATAAAACATTTATTGCAGCCTAAAATCATTGTACAGATTGATTTAAAACCAAACAAACTAAAACATCCATTCATTCAATCAGCTTTTGTTCTTATGAGGCAAAAACTCAGTCTTTCATAAATCAGGTTTGGAATTAACATATTAGTGATTAAAATAAAATAAAGTTTATATAGAGAGAGAGTTTTTTTATAGTACTTTTTACATTTGTTCTTTTATATACGAAGAGCTAAAACATTTTTATTTTTGTACATTTTCAAAAATCACGTTTTTTCATTGTGCATTCCAATCAATCTCGATCTCGGGTTATTTCGATTAATTAAAAATAACAAAATAAATAAACAAACAGCTAACATTATAAAAATGATTAGCTAACTAAAACAATAAAGCGCAATAAAAAATATGCAAACATAATAAAAAAAAAACATGATTTCTGAAAAATCTGTTTTTTCAAATAAACTCTTCATATATTATATTTTCATTTTTTATATAGTGTAACATCTAATATAGTTTGATACTCTAAATGTAGGGGAAAAAATATTATTAATAATAATAATAATAATAATAAAATAAAAACATTCTCAATAAAGAGTAGGTTCTCAAATAGGATATATCTATAAATATATCTATATACCCCAAAAGAATATCATTGCACAATGTGTATTCATAAAGCTGCATTTATAAAGACTGACCAGCAGATGGAGGAAGTGATGTAAGACACAAAATTATGCTTTTGCTCGAATATCAGACTAATATATTATTCTTAATATCGACATGCGTACACAATCCACATTCAGATTTTCTTTATCTGTGTAATACTTATATGACATACTACATTCCCTAAAATGAGCAGTAAACAGATTACACTGAGTCAGATTCTTTATTCCAAAACGTAAAGCTTGACCTTCCAGTGTGACGAATAAACCTGATTGCCATTACTGTAAAGATAAGTGTCTATGGACTTAGCATAACTAGTTATTGGAAATACACTGTAAACAATTTTAGACCTCCCAGCTAAATTTTTCCTTTGGCCCAATTGAATTAATTGTTTTTTTAATTGTGGCAAAAGCTGTCCCAACAATTGCAGAAATTCAGTGGGCCAATGGAAATCTTAGATGCAATACAAAATTTTGAATTGGGAGGTCTAATTTAATTTTTTACAGTGTAGCTTTTTAAAGGGATAGTTCAGCCAAAACTGAAAATGTTGTGAAACATTCTTTCATCTGTCTATATGTGTGTGTTCAATTAATGAATTATAATGCTGTTTGGTAATCAGCATTCTTCCAAATATCTTCTTTTGTGTTATGCATTTAACAAAATATTACAAGCACAAATGTTGAGATAATTTGTTGAAAGCTAGAATCTACAAATTCTGGCAGTTGCTTATTATTATATATTGCTTCCATTATTTAGGTTTCCGCACGTCATTGTTATATCACATCGATGCTAGACTGACATTAGGCTTTTACAGTGAATGTAATTTAATGCAAGTAAATATTGTGCATTTTGTTTGTATTAACGTGATTACAAACTGGTTTCTATCCACCCATCCACTCATCCATCCATCTACGACATGAATCATCACAATTATAAAAAAAGACCAGTGGCGGGTGTTTTAAAAACCCACAAGTTTAAGGTGTTTTATTTCTTATTTCTCTGTAAACAATGCATTGCTCAAGCCATTCTAGATTTTCTAACCCGGGACTGGAGAACAGTACTGTCTAAAAGTGCTTTGTAAACTTTCCGTCGTAAATATTTTGCCCATAATTTGCCTCAGTGCTTGACCCAAGCATGCGGCAGAATCCGGATTGTGGCTTTGCTATCACGGGTCATGAGTCGTGTAACCTGATCCAGGGTCAGCCCAGCTACTATTTCCCCATTGACTTCTAGAATCTCGTCTCCAACACCCAGGAGTCCAGTGTAGATTTTCTCCGTAGCACTGTCTCCGACCCGCTCCACATATATACCTATGAAACCAGCAAAGCCGATTTAAATCACCTAGAAATTATTAAAAACATCTCAGTGTTTCTTTCGTGCCATGAAGGCAGATGCAGAGGACTTAGAAGTCTAACCTGAGTCAGGTCTTCCTTTGCCCCTGGAGATGACGAAGCCGAAGGGTCTATTGTTGGCAGGTCTGGTAAGTTCTATCAATAAAGTCCCATCAGGAAAGGCCTGCACCAGACCGGCTCCTCGAGAATCCTCTAGTGACTCCGCTATGTGTTCTTCCTTCTGAAGCTCCCTGAAACACAACAGATATCAACAGCTCGATCAGAAAACCAACCTATTCAATATGGTTTTACAACAGAGATCACATAGCCAAGGCAAAACATTTCTTTATTGCTAAAAATGTATAGAGACTTATCACAAATGGTGTCACAGACCTTGGTGCCAAACTCAGTGGAAGCGGTAACTCTCCCAGAATAGTGGAACGTTCAAACTTCCTCTTTGGGGACTGTAGACTCTGGACAGAAGATGCTTTACGTAACTGAGCCAAAGGAGACTCCTGAAAGCAGAGAGCAACATCACAGCTTTAAAATACAATTTTTTTCAGAATAACAATGAATGGGCAATTGTCATGAAAGTAATGGCAATAAAAAGCAGGTAGACTATTTTACGGTCCTGTTACACATTTACATACTATAGGCTTCCAGCTATTATTTTAACTAGGTAATAACTAGGTACTGATCTTGAACCCCTAAACCTAACCTTAACTCATGTACCATTACTTTCTTTGGTAAGTACACTGTGAGTTCACATATTGTAAAACCAACCAAAATGCACATGTATTGTGATACAGTAAGGTAAAGTATGACCCAGTAACGTCTTTGTTACTTTTCGTTAGTGTCTGCCAGTGTGAATTAGCCTTTAGTATTTTATTTTCTATAACCTCATTTTCACAGCAAGTAAACATGCATCTAATGTCAATTATGCCTCTTTAAACAGACGCATTGTGGTCAGAGGATGAACTGCATGAACAAAGCCAGAGATGCAGTGCTACTGTTGCTGGACTATTTAATTCTGTAAAGAAGAGAACTCACTGTGTGGAGTGACTGGAGAGAGGGGGTCCTCTTCAGAGGGACTAGGCCTCTGTGTGTAGGACTTGGGGAGGCAGAACTGTAGCGGGCAGTGGGGGAACACAGATGCTCCATGCTGTTGGACCGGCTTCCCTTCACCAGCTTACCCATACTGTTCAGACCCATGGCTGAGAAAAAGCGACGGAGGGATAGCTTAGGACGCCCTTCTCGCTCACCGGCTCTCCTACACATGAGAGAAAGAAGGAGTCCATAATGGAAGCTTAAAAACAAATACTTAAATTCTACAAATGTTTGTGTGTGTGTGTGTGTGTGTGTGTGTGTGTGTGTGTGTGTGTGTGTTTAACACAAACACCAAGTTCAGCCTCTTTACTGAGTTATTGGGTTATACAGTTGGTTATTTTAGGCTAACCAGGTTCTAGGTTAGTGGCTTTATTTATAGAATCTACCTAACTGCTGGTGAATCTCTTTCAAACTGGATTGTAATTGGCTAAATCACACGAGCAGGTTAATTTATTTCCTGAACAAGTGCAGACCTGTGTTTGAGTTGTTTTCACTTTCACACAAATCATACCACAGTTTTATTGCGATTTATTGAGACATTTGGTTTCAGTTGGACAAACTAAACAAAAATGCCAGTTTGGGTCGTTGGCTTTGCACAAATATATCTCAAAGCGACACTACTACTATTGGTGTTTTACCTTGGGGAGTGATGTGACTACAGATGCGACATAATAATCAACATAACTGCAGTCGCACCCTTGTAGTGTAGACAGCAGATACTCCATTGATTATAATGGAAGCAATTTAGTATGATTGCATTGCAGATGTGGTCGTGTCATATACTGGATTACCAGTATAGTTATTTTTAACCCATCTATTTATCGGGAAATTTTAAAGGAACATTCCACTATTTTTGAAAATAGGCTAACTTTACAACCTCCCTGGACTTAAACAGTTGAATTTTATTGTTTTGAATACCTGCTGCAGCCATGGTACAGCAGCAAAGTTCCTTGATTTTTACACTAGAATGAATAGATTCTAGCTATATCGACCTAGAAAATCACACCTTTTAATTTTCTGTTGACTTAGTACTTGATTTAACAATAGTTATAGTGTCGCTTTGAGATATATTTATAAACCTTACATTCACTGCTTCTGGAGGGGAAAAGATAGCTATATTTATTAATACATCCAATATTAGGAAGCTTCAATCGATTAGGGCACTGCTTCCTAACTCTGGTAATGGAACCCCCCCCATCAAACACACCTGATTCAGATCATCAGCTCATTAGTAGCCGGTGTGTGTGACAAAATGTGCAGTGTTGGGGGGCCTCCAAGAATGTGGTTGGGAACCACTGGCTTAGGAGACATCTTGTCTACATCTACTCCAGTGAAACAATTGCAGACTAATGACAGCTCATTCTGGTCGTGTCTGAGATAAGACACCAGTCCAGTCTGAGCTGAAACGCTAATGTCAGTCAAGCAATAGTGCAAGGTTCTGAGTCTGTGTGATGTCACATTGACAGACATCTGAGATTGGCTCAGTTTGAAAAAGGGAAAATCATATGACAAGAAAAAAACACTGGCTGGACCGTTATTATTTTAGGGTGGTTGTGTACACACATTGCCAACACACATTTCAGACACATTTATGGCCCCTTTAAGCCTGGTGTTCTCAACTCTGGCCTCAACCCTAATCAAACACCTAACAAAGATCTTCAGAATTGATGCAAAGTTAAAAGCAGGTGAATTTGTTCAAGGTTAGAGCTCAAGGGTCAGAATTGAGAACCCCTGTTTTAAGATATAGCTTACCTAGACACGGCTAAACTGTCATCCCAATGTATTTCAGCCTTTCGGTGCTCTGCTCTCAGAAGTTCTGCCCTCAGGTCTTCTGCTTTGGATGCACCCATAGCTCTCAAAGCTGGGCGGCAATCTGAGGGAACAGGTGCTGGGCAAGTGCCTCTAGGATCTCTGCAGACACCCTCACCTGCCAAATGACCTAATGCACAACAAAGGAATGAGCAAAAATGTTGGAGTAGCAATCAGTAAACAAGTTCTGAATCAGGTTGTTTAAAGCTATTGTTAATGTAGATGCAGTGTCTCCCTTAAGGTGCTTTTCCACTGCGTGGTACGGCACTGTACAGTTTTGTATGGCTCACTTTCCAGGGGGTTTTCAACTGGGTACAGTACCTGGTACTTGGTACCTTTTTCAGTACCACCTTGACTGAGTTTCCAAGTTAGCCATACCATTACCAAAATGTAACTTGTAAACCCTGCTGATCACTGACTGAGCACACTGACTGAAGAGCTTGATGGGGTGATGTGTAAATCCCATCTACTCTAAAGTGGAAACACAAACTGAGCCATGCCAAGTCGAGTCGTATCAAACAGTGAAAAAGCACCATTAGATCATCGAGAGCAGAACATCATAAGAAAAAACTGTTGTTAGATGTGACAACCTGACCAAGTTATTTTGAGTCAGCTAGAGGGATGCCACATTTATCATTCAACTTACCTGTGACTAGGTCACCTGTGGAGTCCCATATTGTTAGAGCCTGGAGGTCTGTGGTGAGCATAGATGAGGAATACCTGAGAGAGGATGGTCTGTTGAAAGAAGTCAGTCCTGAGGTGACTGGATGAACCTGAGGGGAGGCACTAAGAGTGACACTGAGGTGCTCTTCAGGCAGTATGTTTTCGAGGTGAGAGCTACCATCTAGCTTGTGGTCAAGGTGAATTAGGCGGTACTGAACTGAGGGCATTAGCTTTACTACCCGTTGCCCTGTAGGGCGACTCTTGGAACTTGATTTCAGAGCCGATTTGATGGGGTGATGGGGAGGGGAGTCCCTGACATTGGTAGAGAGATCCTTATTCTCAAGGTTGGTAGATATTTCAGTAGTACCTTGTTCAGGCATCTTCAATTTAGAGCGAGTAGTTTTATCCTCCAGGCTTGACCTGGTTTTGGAGTTCCTTCTCTGAGCCCATAGATCCTGACTTCGAGCATATGGACCATTAGTGCTTTCAACTCTGCTTTCTCCTTTCCTGCTCCTTCTTCGAAGTTTCCCAAAAGCCGATGTGTTCTCACCTGCACCTCCTACACCTCCCCGCCCTACACTTTCTGCCAGGCTGACACCTCCAGTGAAAGTTATACTCTCCATGAAGGTCGGGTGGATGGTTCGGCGGCATGACTGGCCAGGGTTGACCCATCTGGGGGCAGCCTTGTCCTGGGAATCTACTATACTGTGTGTCGGCTGGGAATGGCAATCTTTGTTCTGTGCCGGTCCTAAGATGCTTCCACAGGCTTCACATGTCCTGAGTATATCCTCCTTTGACACCATGGCAGCCAGACACTCTCCCTCCTTGGTTAATATAGCAACAGGGATACCAACGTTTACCCAGTTTATTGCCGTCCCTCTGCTTTCCTCTGAGATGTTGTACACCGGATCTGCTTTTATTTGTTGGGTGGAGTGGGATTTCTCAGCCACCACTGGCCCTCGTTCACGCACCCGTTCAAGGTATCTTCGCTCAGCCTCCTTTTCTGACTCGTCCTCGAACCGTACTCGTGTGGGTGATTGGCCATACCGACGTGAGCGCACCCCACGTTCATGGTTCCTGCCCCGGATGTCAGGTGACTGAAGAGGTGAAGTAACCTCCTCTTGAGCCGTGACAAGAACAGCACTGTGCAGTGTAGATGACACACTGATTGGTAAAACCTCCCTATAAAGCAGATGCGAGAGCTTTTACAGAACACCTGGAGATCAGCAATCACTATCTGTATCATTTGATTATCTTTATTGCATCACATAATGTTGCATAATTATCATTCAAACCTGAACGGGAACAAACGGCAAATGCATTATTTGTATAAAGTTAAATAGATTAATATGAATGAAGGCTTTTGATTTATTTGATCGTCAGCTTGTGACAGGATTAATAATAATGCTTACCAAATACGGATGTGTTAAATGCAGTACATGTGATTATATAACACGGGAACACAACTCTGAATGAATTTCTTAAATAAATATTTCTTAGGATATGGGTCATGACTTTAGGGATTGCTTTGGTTTGTTCACAGTAAAAAGAGTGTACAGTAGATGACTTTTTCATAAGACAAACGTGATGTGAGACAATAACAAGAAGGCAGTTGAAAGTATTGAGTTGACTTACAGGCTCTCTCTTTGACCAAGGCTGGTGGGGGTTTCACTCTTTGGGTTTTGAGAACGTGCTTTGAATCGAGCTCTTTCCAACAGACGCTTTGCTTGTTCATGACGTGGACTAAGAGTTACTTCAGCAGTAGAGATCAATGGTCTGTCCAAAATACAAAAAACATTTTACACTCTCCTGAGTAAATGTAATGATTATTAAAAATGCTATGAATGATTTTCTCAAATGTTTTCATGTCTCAACAGTCATACAAAAGGCTTACAATAGACTGTCAATATGACAAACTTGCACCATACTTTCCACAAATCAGAAATAAACATACAGAATGTCAGAAGCTTAAATCTGTCTTATGTAATCTCTTTCATGGGCATGTTATGTGCAAGCCCTAATCTTTAAATGAAGAGATGTGTGTCTTTCACATGGATTTGTATTCTGACAGCGGTCTACCACAGCTGAGTGCAAATGAACAACCGTATTCAATGATGTGCTTGATTGAGGACAATGTGTCTTACCTATAGTTAAACACAGGGTCCTTTGTGATGATTGCTGAGTCCCATTCACCTACTTTGTAGGGAGGTAAATCTGTACAAAAACACATACTGTTGTAGAATAATGAACCCATTTGGTTGAACCAATGTGTTATCATTTGAATACGCATTAATAATGTGAAAAAACATTTATATAATTTTGGCCATCTGCTACAAAAACTGTCTCAGCATCTGATAATTCCATTCAACAGGATGCTACGTGCAAGTGGAGGAATATACAAACCCACTGAACTAATATCCTGTACTCCTGCTGTTACACAACACTCCAGAAAACCAAGCTGGCAGATTTCAGCCCATCCCTCCCTACGTCGTGCGGTATTAAAACACTGCTCCACTTTCTCCCCCCTTCCCCCTCATCTGTAATTATGGTGACAGGCAGCCACATCTGTTCTGAGAGATCATACCAACCTCCCTGCTGTGAGTTTTGGCTCAGTGACCCATGGGTGATTAATGCTGGTTAAATCATAAATACAGTGAAAAACTGCACAAGGTAATTAAAGGAACACAAAGAGATATTTTGAAGAACGCTTGGATTCAAACAAGATTGGATCCCGTTCATTTTAACTTTAGAGACAAATAAAACAATCTGAGAGACTTTCTTCTTTTGTGTTTCATGTAAGCGCAAAGTCATGAGGTAAGAATATTTATTCTTGGGTGAACTATTTCTTTAATGTAAGGCCTTACCTCTGTGTGGCTCCTTTGGTGGCTGATGCTGTGCCTCTGGATGCATGGAAGTATTAATCTCAACAGCATCTGTTTGATATTTGTTCAGGTATGTCTTGTTAATCTCGACTTTCTCTTCAATTGACAAAGCTCCACCCATTGGGCACACAGTCTCCCAACTATCTGCCTTCCACAGCCCACCAACTGGGTCTGCTGTTGCAATCTCCTTCTGGAGACATCTATGAAAAGCACTTTCCAAGCTGTCAGACCTTTGCAGCTCTTTGTGAACAACAGCACCCACAGTCTTTAGTTTTGGCTTCCGTTTTGGACCCTCCTCAGCTGTGGGTATCACATCCTTTGGAGCTGCCAGTGTGGATGAACTCTCTGAATTAAGTATTAATGTCTCTGGTCGTGCCACTCGCCAAAAGCCCTTGGGAGGAGCCCAGTGCCTGGGAGAAGATGTTGTTGACTTCACTGCGATGTCTCCTTGAGGCTCACCAGCTACACCCACTGCAATGTTCTCCAGGCTAGACCCTTCACAAAGCCCGCGGGACATTTCTGGCGCACTTTGAATTTTGTTGCAAGTTTCTTTTTCTCCCTGCATTCCTGTGTTGGGTTCCAGCTCTTCTTTATCACCGGGGTTTGGCTTGTTGCGCTGCTTGGCATATTCTGTTTGACAAGCCGACACAGATTCGTCATCTTGGCTTTTCTTCACTGATTCTTCTGCAGAACCCTCAGGTAATTGATCATCTCTCTCCGTCCCCTTTAACTTTCTCTGGGACACCGCTTTGACTTTAGATTGCAGGGCAGAAACAGCTGAACCAGGGGCAGGGGAGCAGGAGGGGAGAGATGCTTTGGATTTTAATATATCGGCGGATGGTCCACTTTGAGAATCATCTAGTATCTCAGCACTTTGTTCTGACAGACTTCTTAGTGGTTGTGTCTCAGAGAGATCCTCTGTCTCCTCATCCATTTTGCACACTTTAAACAAAAAAAAATAGCATACACAAATTTAAACAAGATGAAGGTTTTGCGGAGATTAAATATTCTTGAATCCCTCTTACGCGAGAGTTTGCATAATACCAATATTACCGATTACCGAAACTTTCATAGTGTTACATTATCCACAAGAGATGCAAAATGAACAAGGTTACACTGATGAAAATTATGAAAAATATATCACAGTGGATGCATATATAGTGAATTGACCATCAGAGACTCATCAGACCCTAATAGAAAACTGATTTTACTGAAATTTACTGACATGGGTTTCTGGGTTTTACATAAACAGATCTACACTTTGTATTTATACTCAAAATTAAGCTGTAAGGCATGAAATATTGCGTAATTTCTGCATAGGCTTAGGTAAACCATGACACCGATTGAATAGAGAAGGATGCAAGTAAATATGATCTAAATATCGTTTAAAATAAATATTTGTTTTCATATAAGCTGTGATGGACACAAACACACAGATGTCAATATCAATGTCATTACATTATTGTAACATAATATTAACATAATAAATGATATGATGTATACTGTATAATATCTTACCTTACTTTCACTGATGGTCCATTCGAGTCACATTTCACAGGTTCAGCTGAATAAATTGCACTGACCCAACATGCAGAATCATTCCTCCCTCTCCTTGCCCAGTAATACTTCAATGGCCGAAACCAACAACAAATGCTACCCGTTGATATGAGGAATTACTCCCATGATGCTCCTCTTCGTTCAGCTGTCATCAGCACCTATCACTGCGCTTCCACTGGTGGTAGATTCCATTTCTAACCTATGAGCGCTCACTCAATATTCATGATTGGTCCGTTAATCCCCACAGAAATCAGACGGATTAGACAAAAATGGAAAATAAATGCGTACTTTAATTCCTTTGATGTCAACTGCAGCATTTCATTGCATAAGTTGGTACAATTCACAGAAATGTTATTTAAAAAGTGCACTCAGCATGTAAAGGTCACGTGTGATAGATCTAGTTTTTTGAGACATGCTAGTGATTGCAATTGTACAAAGATATTATCTATCTGGGAAATGTGAACATTTTCTAGTGTTGACAAATACAAACAAATAAAAATACTGTGTACTAGATGATTGTTTTATTATCGTAATATTCACTGTGGCTGTATTATATCTGCAACACAAAGACACAAAACACTCCCTCTTACTCTATTTGTATACATTACATATGCCATAAAACAATAATCTAGCAAACTGAAAGTATTCTCTGTACCACATTTCAAGCTTTAAAATTTAGTATTAAATAAAATAATTACATAAAATATTTTCCAAATATTTTTAATTCCCACATGCAACAAGCACATCCGCTTCTGCTTCAATTATAACTTTCATCAGGCAAATCTTTAGCTTCTAAATTTCTCTGCCATTAAATGTGGGGGAGCATATTAAGGTAGCTTTATTCATTATTTATTCATTATTTTTGTTGGTTTTGATGTAGGCATAGGCTGTCTTTATACTATATTGGATGAATGCGCAAGACTGAGAGCAAATAAAATCTGTGAATTTAAATGCAATTTTAAATTGAATGTTACAAAAATCTACAAAAAGTATGCAAATTAGTATTGTGTGTTAAATTAATTGTAAATCATGATTAGTGATGTTCTTACATGAGAGATGTTAAGTTAAAATGATATATTAAGTAACAATTAGAACTGTCAATTAAATATTATTTCATTAATTAACCTAATTAGTTGTAAATAATTATATATCAGTATTTGCTTAAGAACTCTAATCTCCGGTTTCACAGACAAGGTGTAAACCTAGTCCCAGACTAAAATTTAAGTCTGAGTTGTTTCATAATAAACTTTAAATAAACTTTATAAACAGTTTTTTAAACATATTTTTAATAAATACATTTATATATATATATATATATGTGTGTGTGTGTGTGTGTGTGTGTACTGTGTATATTTCTTATGTATACCTAAATATAGATACAAAAGTATACATTTGGAAGAATATATGTTGTTTATATATTAAATGTGTGTGTGTGTGTGTGTGTGTGTGTGTGTGTGTGTGTGTGTGTGTGTGTGTGTGTGTGTGTGTGTGTATAAATTAATATGAATATAAACATATATATGCAAATACATGTAAATATTTTCTAAATATATACTCTATGTGTGCAGCTATACACGTAATAAATATTCACACACAGTTATATTATGTACACAAACTTTTATTATGTATGAGATTAATTACAACCATTACCCAGCACTAGTCTGAATTCTATATCACTCATAATTAATTCAAGTTCTTTTATTATGTCCGGCTCACATCTGGCTCATTAAATGGAAACTCCCCCCAAAATTTTTTATAATTTAAAATTGATGTCACAATTTTCACTTTTCCTTTCCTAAACAAGGCTATGTCGTATTTGATCTTTTTTACGTTTTCATTTTGCCTTTCATCTCAAAATGTGCGTCTTACTTTATGGTTTACGCTCGTTACCCCAGAAATCGAATTTCGAATTTTTGCATCGCGCTTTCGACTTTATGTCATAAGCGTTGTTTTCCTTTGTGGCGGAAATAAGCTTGGAGCATGTGTTTGTAGCCCGGCTGCAGCGCGCTTCTACGCCAGAGGAGGCGCCTCGGCACTCAACGGTTTCTTCTCTGGCTGCTGCTGGCAGTTTTACGCGAGGAACTCCCGAACTACTTCGGCAACCCGTTATAACGGTCGACATGGCGACCGAGGAAATAATCAAGCGTTTTCTTAAGAAAAGATGAAGATAGCCGATACACAGTAAGAATGAGTGAGTGAGTGAGCGTGCATTTGTTGTTTTGCGCCCGTGGCTTGCAGAGAAGCGCGTTTTGCGTGTATTATGTTCTGGTTTCTGGGTGTGGACCGCACACGGCTGCTAACGGCTAATCTGTTAGCACGTTTGCAACGCTTAGCCGCCCGGCTAGCCTTGTGTAGCTTTGGCTTGAGCTATTCTCTGTGCTTTCAGTCAGATTTGGGGTTTACTTGGTTAGTTCGCGCCGTGTGCAGATTTTGGCGCCGTCTTTGTAAGTATTTTGGATTTCAGCCCGCGTGTTCGATTGAAATAGCAATTGTAGTAGTAGCCAGTGTAGCTTATTAGCTCAGGGAGCTGAACTGAATGCTCTGTTTACACGGGCCTCCGCTTACCAAAATAGCTATTTACAGTAATCCACGTGATTGTGTATTTGCATCTATTCTTACCACATGTCATGTTTCCGCTGCAGTGTTTTGACAGTGGGGTGGATGATAATCTATTGTTTTTGGTCAGGTTCAGCGGTTGCCGTGTTACATAATCGCGGGATCTCTTGCGGTCCAGCCTAAACAGATATCCCGTAAAATCGCACATTTCGCCTTTATTCTGCGATTTTCGGTCATTTCACCTCCTCACACGTTAGGAATCGCCTTCTGTGGTCGATTTAACCGCAACCTGTAACTCTCGCAATCATCGTAAGAATTATTCTAGTTCAGATAGAGATAGCAGCCAGTGAGCATTGTGTTAGCTCGACAGCTAATGGAGATTGGCAGCAGAGAACGATATTAAACGTAACCAGTTTGGTTTATTTTTAGTAGGTTAATTGTACGCGTTATTATCAAACATGCAGATACAAATAAATGTAATGCTTATGCATTCATAATTGCTTGAAGTATGTGAAATTGGGTTTATTGACAGACGAGTTAGCTGTGGGTACTTGAGGCAAAACACCACAGGTAACTATTTTAACTACATACCATCGTGTTTTTTGTCTTAAGACAATTTATTTATAATACACGTTTTCTAATGTTATGTTTGAAAATGCTAATTAAGCATCGTCAAATTAAATATGCGCTAATTAGCATACATTACACAGAGCAGAAATAAAAGTGAGGTTCAGAATTCATTTTGTTGACAGTTGATTTGTACAATTTTGCGTCTCTGTTGCTCACTCCACAAATGAGAAAATATTGTCAACTGCAAGGGATAAAAATAAAAATGATTTATAAATCAGGTAAATTATACATTTGTCAGGATTTTTTGAAAACCTTCAGAATATGTACGTCAATAAAACTTTAAAATATGGACCAAGTGCTGCTAAAGTGGAGATGACTGGCTTAGTAAATGAGGGGGAAAAAGTAATTCTGTACTTTATTTGAAATCTGCATAGATCATGTGTGAAATGAAAAATTAAATGTGTATTCTGGATGTTTTCTTTCCACTAATCTGAAAAAGAAATGCCATGGAAGCAGAATAGGCCAAAATCGTAAAATCGACACTTAAGAAACGATTCTGCCTCATTAGAGTTTAATTTATTCTTATGATAAATGTGTAAACTGTGGCCTTTTGTTGGTTTTCCTGTTTGTTTGGGTAGCCACAGCTGCGAGACGTGCTTGATTGACAGTGCGTCAGTTGGTTCCTGTGTTTTACAGTGTAATTGTGTTGGTTAATAATGCGCATCATGTGAACCCACCACTAAAAATAATATGATTTGCATATTTGTCCGATTAATCATCGACTGCGTCTTTTTGTGTTCCAGGTTTCAGGTTTCACACCATGTGATGATCACCCGGGACGTGTGAACTTATTTAAGAACTCCTGTGTTCAGAAGATTTTTTGATTCCAGTGGAATCTTTCATTTTTTTTTTCCATCTATTATTCCCTTTTTGTTAAATGACACACCCAGTCACACGCACACCCAAGAGAAGCCCCCCCACCCTTGTTTACATGTAGAACAACCTTGCTACGATGCCTGTACAAGCTCCACAATGGACAGAGTTTTTACTGTGCCCCATATGCACCCAGACGTTCGAGGAGACGGTGCGGCGGCCCATCAGTCTGGGTTGCGGCCACACCGTTTGCAAGATGTGCCTCAACAAGCTGCACCGCAAGGCCTGTCCCTTTGACCAGACGGCCATCAATACTGACATCGAGCAGCTGCCCGTCAACTCGGCCCTGCTACAGCTGGTCGGGGGTCAGGTGAGGCATTTCAACCCTGTATTCTGATATGGTGATAGTGGTGATTTTTAAAGCTCCGTGGTCGTAAAGGGCCACCCATTGCTCTTTTTTTTTAGTTTTTGTCAGTTTAATTACCGTTCTTTAATAATGTTCTGCATTGAAGCACACAGCACTCCCTCATAGAGATCAGACTGCGCACACACAAAAACATTCAGAACACTACCAACATTAAATGTATTATTATACTGGTTTTAATGGTGTACTAAAAAGCTATAATGACATTGTCATATATAATATAATGACAATATATAATAGTATAATGACTTTGTACATTTGAAGTAAAAAACACTTTTTTTTTAACTTTCTACCAAATTTCTTCATCCCATTGTCTGATTTAAAAGCTTACAGAACCCTACATCTAAAAATTCTATGCCGAAATAATATTGCATGGTTTCTAGTCTCGCAAGGCTTTTATTCAGATTTTAATTTTCTTAGACATGCATTATTTTTTGTGCAAATCACATTAATATGAAACAAAAGGACATCCTTAAGCACGTAAAACACAATTGTTCACAAAAATTCAGTAACGTTTCAGTTAGACTACGCCAACTAAGCTTGTTTGCAAACATAGATAAAAATATATACCCCATCTGCACTTTGGTGGGGAAAACGAGCAGTTCTCTCTTTTATGGTTTTATATTTTTCTTGATATTACAAAGCAACTAAGTTTTGAAGAGAGATCTTATTTTTCACAAAAGCAAGACTTTTAATCTACAAACTGAATTAACAGCGTGTGTAAATTGCATTCTACAGATAAACTTGACGTTCCTTGCTTAGTGAATACCAGCTGTTCAGAATCAAATATGAGGCGAGATAACAAAATACTTTTAAAGCCTACAAACACCTGTTGTTACCAGTAAAATCACTAATAAATGCTAGTATAGATTACATAAAAGATGACAGTGAGATGAAAGTGATTGATTTTTTTTTTGGGAAGAGTAATGAGTGATTCCACATGTAGTTGAGTTTTTCATTTGTTGTAAATCCGGTGAACAGATCACGAGACAAAATTCAAAGCCAACATAGATTAATGGGCTCACGTACCTCTCGTTCAGCATTAAGTGTTTCCATTAGTTGCTAAAGTGTAGTTTTTTGTAACTAAAGCTTTGTACTTTGTACATGTCATTAATTTTTGCACACTGCCGCCAGTGGTACCCTGCCATCATGGCGGTGCTCTACCGCTGTGGTACTGTGGCTGTCTCCATCAATAGCACAGCCCTAAGCATAACCACTGTTTTTCAGATCTATCATTGTCTGCTTCATTTAATTTGTCTTTTCTTCTCAGGTGCCCAAACAGCAACCTGTGGCGCTCATTACGTGTCCAGAGGACACTAAGCATTACGATGAGGCACGGCAGTGCGTTGAGGAGCTGGCCCTCTACCTCAAACCCCTCAGCAGTGCACGAGGTAACTAATATTCTCTTAAAAGTACTTGCACAGTTCACTGAATTTGAACTTTTTCTAAATCAGAATAGTCAAAAAGTTTATTTAATAATCTGTTAATCAAATGTAAGAATCAGAACTTTTACATTTCATATTAAGTTTTATACTAACTTTATAATGATATTATGTTTCTACTCAATTCATTCTTAAAATATAAGCGTTTTAAAGTGTAGCTGTAATAAATTTTTTCATGACATCCTTATTCAAACTTCCATTAAAATAATGAAGAAATCACTAACAAGCTATGTGAAATTGCATTGAGTAGTGCACATTTATCAAAATGCTCCCCTCTAGTTATTCATGCTAATTGAAGAGTTGTAGATATTCCAATGTTATATGACATTTTTCTGCTGTTGAAGCTCTAAATGAACGATTGCATAAGATATGATACATTTACAATTTAGCTTTAAATCTTCTCAATTGTTTTTTTTAAATGGTGTTTCATGCCAAGAAAGACAGAATAATGGGCATGGCCAAGTGATTGATGCTTAATTTTGTCTGTATCTAGGAGTGGGGTTGAGTAATGCTGCTCAGAGCATGCTGAGCCGCCCGATGCAGAGGAAGCTGGTGACTCTGGTGCACTGTCAGCTGGTTGAGGAGGAAGGACGGGTCAGGGCCATGCGGGCGGCCCGTTCTCTGGGTGAAAGAACTGTTACTGAGCTCATTTTGCAGCACCAAAATCCCCAGCAGCTCTCCTCCAACTTGTGGGCTGCTGTCAGAGCCAGAGGCTGCCAGTTCCTGGGACCCGGTAAGATAACTTTTTAAAATCCTGTTCACACCAACACGACTGGTCATCAACATTTGATCTTGTGGAAATTCTAATGTCTTCTATGTGACCATTTTTATCTACAGCCATGCAGGAGGAGGCACTAAAGCTGGTTCTGTTGGCCTTGGAAGACGGATCTGCTCTTTCCAGGAAGGTTCTGGTCCTTTTTGTGGTCCAGAGACTGGAACCAAGATTTCCTCAGGCCTCCAAAACCAGTATTGGACATGTAGTTCAGCTCCTCTACCGTGCCTCCTGCTTCAAGGTAGGTCCCTTGTATTGCAATTGTGTTTTCAAATGCATATCCAGATCTGTTGGGTTTATTTAGTTTCTGATGTTTTAATGTGCAAATGAACGTTTGCAATAAGATTAGGTTTCAGTGGAGTCTCTTCTGTATCATAGGTGACTAAGCGAGATGAGGATTCTTCGCTAATGCAGTTGAAAGAGGAGTTTCGCACATATGAGGCACTTCGGCGGGAACACGACTCTCAGATTGTTCAAATCGCAATGGAGGGAGGTCTCCGCATCGCCCCCGATCAGTGGTCTTCCCTGCTGTATGGAGATCAGTCTCATAAGTCCCACATGCAGTCCATCATTGACAAGGTATAACAGAATTTCCTGCACTTTCTTAAATGCCAGAAATAGTGTTATTTCTCAGAATAATGGATAGTTTGAATGAATATGGCTGTTTGTCTCTCAGCTGCAGACCCCGGCGTCATTTGCTCAGAGCGTGCAGGAGCTGACCATCGCACTGCAGAGGACGGGTGACCCTGCCAATCTCAACCGGCTGAGACCTCACCTCGAATTGCTTGCTAACATCGACCCCAGTCCAGGTTTGCTAAGACAGACAAAAATAATATGATGACTGAGCATCTGAGATACGAAATTAAAGCTTAGCGGTATGATGGAATATTTAATGACAGTAAAGATTTATTCAGTTTATTTAAAGAATTTAGAAAATCTATCATGATTTCCACATGGATGATTTAATTAGGATTATGCGGTACTAAATTGCAGTGGAAAATTAATATGCTAATAGTCATTGCAGGAATAAATACATTTTAAATAGTTTACAGTGGAAGGCATTTTTTATTGTAGAATATTAAATAATTGTAATGCTTTTACTGTATATTGGATTAAATTAATAATGTAAAAAAGTGAAAAGTGCTGTGATTTTTAGGGTTAATTTAAAAATAAATATGTTCTGTGAAAATACATTTGTTTGAAGTTACTCCTACTGTAATTTGGCAGTGGGAGGGAATTAGCACCTGTTCTGTTCTGTGATCAGTTTTGCTGTGATTCCTTTTTATCCAGATGCTCCTCCTCCTACCTGGGAGCAGCTGGAGAAGGGGCTGGTGGCGGTAAAGACGGTGGTGCACGGCCTGGTGGACTTCATCCAGAACCACAGCAAGAAGGGTGCCGACACACAACAGCCACCACAGCACAGCAAATACAAGACGTACATGTGCAGAGACATGAAGCAGAAAGGAGGCTGTCCCAGAGGAGCCAGCTGCACCTTCGCCCATTCTCAGGAGGAGCTGGAGAAGTGAGCGCCGTTGCATCTTCGGTTAGTGTTAAACCATAAACCTGTTTAATAATCTAAATTCTCATTTGGTGTTCCTTCTGCAGGTACCGTAAAATGAACAAGCGTCTTGCTGCAAGAGTGCCCTGCACCCCTGGCCTGCTGCCTGACGAGGTGGTCCCTCTGGAACCTGGGCGGAAGGCCTCTACGCTTACCAACGGGGGTCCTCTTCCCCAGCTCATCCCCAGAGGAACAGACCCCTCCTCGTATGACCTCCTACTCAAGCCCAAGATGGACGGCACTAGCCTCAGTGCTCCTGGGTCGCCACCCGACTCGTAAGCTTTTGTTCCTCAGTTTGACTTCTCGTTCTCTGCTTTTCTGTCATGCCTACATTTTGAGAGTTCCTTTAGGCTGCAAGAGCAGTCAGATGTGGGTTTAACCGAAAGGAGCTACATGTTACCACTGACTCATTTCTTCCTCTTGTTTCTCTTCAGTTTGGATAAATCTAGCTTGGCCTTGACACCCCACCCTGTGCCTCACCCCAGGGCGGAGCACTTACCCATGCCCAAGCAGGTGCCAGTCATGCCCAGAGGTGCACCACAGATGTATCCACAACAGCAGCCCGAGCTCTTCTATCCAGAGCCAGCCCGACCTCCTCCCTCAGGATCTCAGTATGATGCTCAGTACCCAACAGGTGAGTGGATTTGCTCGTAAGATTCTTAGAGCTATGTCTATTTTTAATTTTCAGTTTATTGTTCGTATAAACAGATAAAGCACTGAAATTCTAAAAGCTGAAAAGTGAGTACTGGCATAACAAGATTGTGGATAGATGATGAATGTTCATTTATAAATTAGCTTAAAGGCATAATGCAAGCTAAATTGCTGTTAATTTACTCATCCTCAATATTCAAGATGTAGGGGACTTTTTGGATATAATTCTTTTCATGTCATAATGCCTGTAACCTTTTTCCTTTTTTCTTCAGGCAACCCCTACCCATACCAGCCCCCGCAGTATGTCCCTCCCCGTTATATTCGCAATCCGCCTCCTCCGGGCGAGCCACATTACCCAGAGCCCTACCCGGGATACGGCCCAGATCGCCAATATCCAAGCCATCACTCTGGTCCCCCTTTCTCAGCCCACACATATGCACAGCCTTCCCATTACAGTCGCAGACACGGACACTATCCCGCTCCCCCGCCTCCGTTTGCACCAACCAGAGACGACTTGGTCAGGATGAGCCCGGTTCCTTTGGACGTTCCCCCGGCTGCAATGCCGCCTCCTCCAGCAGGGCCTGCAGGTTCTCTGTACCACTCCCAGGAACCGTCATCTAGAGACAGATACCCACCGGACGGGTACTACACCGCTGGACCGCACCCCAGCCAAATGAGGTCCCACATAGGAGTGAGTTCTGTTCTTCTCTAGGTTTTGGCATTCTAAACAGTTCATCGTTTGATATACATGCCTATAAACATTTGTTTTTTACAAATAAGGTTTGTATCAATGTTAGTTTCCCAACCTGATTTATATGTCCTCCCCCAGCAGGACCCGTACAGCCGCGCACAACCCAGTCTAGATGACTTGCATCGCAGGCGCAAAGAGCTTCTTGTCCAGCTAGAGGAGAGAAAGGTCATCTCTCCTCCCCCCTTCGCTGCCTCCCCGACTCTCCCTACACACCCGTTCCCTAATGACTACCCTCGGGAGGTGAGTCCTGAATGCCATTCTCCTGTTCTTCATGGATCATCAGTATAGTGTTTAACAGTACCTTATTAATACTAGGGGAAGATCCTCCAACTTTCTGCTAAATGCCTTTTATCTAATAAGGTTTATTGGATCGTGCCTAATTTAAAATTTTCTTCAGTCATAATATTTCTCACCATAAAAATCTGGAATTGCTTTTAAACACAAACATTGCCGTTTTTCTGGATGCCTGCAGTATTTGGAGGATGGCTCTAAAGCCTTTGGAAGTCGGGAGCCGGACTACGCTGGGCAGTATTCCCCCTGGTCATGTGACACCATAGGATCATACATTGGCTCCAAGGATGCTAAACCAAAAGATGTCAGTAGTGCTGTGGAGATGATGGCAAGTGATCCATCTTACACTATGTTCTCACACATCAACAAAAACCGAGGTTTTATTTGTTGCTTCCTTCCTGTACTTTGCTATAACAGAATGCAGAGGGTAAAGTTCTACGTGAACCTCCACTGGACACCCAGCGGCGCTCTGCAGAAGCCAAAGATGACGATCCCATCATTCCCTTTGGTCCTCTGCCCACTGTGTCTCCTTTTGGTGCCATTTCACGTACCTCTAAAACGGGTTACCAGACCACTGGGCCTGTACAGGCCATAGCATCCTCACAGGCCTCGGGCTCCAAACACATGACCATGACAGGTGACTGAACATCTTTATAATACCTAGTACTTCATCATACATAGGGATGGGAATTGAAAGGTGTTATCAACAATTCTTAATTGTGAGTACAAAACTAACTTGAAATTTGTTTTTAATTTGTTCATGAAATACTGCTTTCATAATTCTGCCTTAGAAGTTCAAGCCAGGATTTAAAAGTAAAACCATAAAAACATCTTTGGTTCCTGAAATAAACATTAACTGAAAATATTAAGAGAAACTTTTTTTGGTATTTTATAAGTTAACAAGCAATTAACCATGACTCTTTAGTGGCTCCAAAGAATGAGTTTTGTTTTCAGTGCCTTACAGTTTCAGAATTTGGCATATCCCTACGTCCAAAAATAACAAGATCTATAATTAATTTTTTTTTCCCAGTCAATTGCCCTCACTGAAATTTGGACAGGATGTATTCGTATTGTTCCTCTTACTTTCTGTTGCTGTTTTGTTCAGACAGCATCCTGTTTTTATTATTATTATGTATCTGGTTGAATAAGTTATAGTGAATTTGCTAGTCTGCTACTGATTTAAGGTGCAGTCATATTCAATTTTTATTTATTTTTTTGTTGGCAAAATCTAGTAATTTCAAAAGGAATCCATGTGCTTGGGAATTTTGGTCAAGCGATTCCAAACAATTTTGCCCCCATTTTTTGCAGACATTTTACAACCTTTAGTTGGTCAGTGTTTAACAGTTGGGGAATTGTTAGTTTTGTTTTTGGTAAATTTGTGTTTTCCTCACAGCAGACTATCCGTATGGAAACCACAGTGGATGGGGCGGTGCGTCGTACCCTCAGCACCAGAGCATCAACTCTCAGGGACACTTCAGCGAGCGGTACTTAACCTTACCTCGTGCACTTCCACACTAGTGTTTATCATCAATAAAATGAATAAAGAAATTTCTTTATCATATATTGTCGTTAATAAAAGATGCGTCATGACAATACTAGATTTTTTTACATTAAAACATGTTGAATCAAATACCCCATAATAAGGTTTAGTAATGTATGATTTTATTTTTGAGAATACAAAACACGATTACTTTTGTTTTCGCCAGTCTGCCCGTGTCTGGCCCTGACCGCGAGCAGCTCAAGATTGAGCTCCAGCAAGTCAACCAACAAATCAGTCAGCAGACCCGCGGCATGGAGGTGTGTGTGAAATCCAAGTTCATGACTCACAATGCATAGCCTTGTCCATATTCAGTAATATTAATAAACATCTTGCATGCGCACACAGGCTGCCAGTAACTCTATGCTCCTGCAGAGGGAGGCGTGTGCGCTGGCGTCTCAGCCCGCGGCTGGAGTGAAGTGGTCTTCAGGTGGCACTGTGTCCAGTGAGCAGCTCAGCATGGAGCTTGATCACGTAGAGCTGGAGATCAAGAAGAGAACCCGTGAAATTGCCATGGTGAGTGAAACCAGAAACTCCTTTGCCAGGACCAGATTGAATTTTTTTTTCCTCGTATGAAGCTCATTGGACATGTTTCCATGATTGAAGGAGAATCAGGTGGCCCATGAATACAAGCTGAAGGCCACTGAGAATGGGCAGACTGACCGTAAAGCCCAGCTGGAGGAACTCTCTTTAGCACTGGGGTGAGTTAAGAGGCCATTCACACACAGTACATTTTGTCATGCTACCTTTCCATTATTTAAACATGAACTAGACCACACCTGCTGCCAGAGGGCCACTATCCTGCAGTTTAGCTCCAACACTAATTAAACACACCTGAACCAGCTATTCAAAGTGTTCTCAATAGAAAAAGTTTCTCAATCTACTGCCCATAGAGAGTCAATGATCACTATGCTCCCTTACAGGCAATAGAAAATTTAAAAAGACAGAAATAAAAATGTCAGTGAGTTCACTGCCCTGTGTTACATTTTCAGTTGAAAAATGTGCTCTGTCTGAACAACCCCCAACAAACAGATGCTTTTCCTTTAAACAACCTGCAGATATCTAATCGAACTGTCACAGTAAATTTACAGTTATGTTCATTTGCATTGCTAGGCCTTTAGTATAAAAATGAAAGTTACATTTAGTTGAATTGAAAGATAAATTCAAACAATTTAACATTATTTAAAAAGTTGACAGAATTGTATAAGATGTAGAATATTCAGGTAATAAAAGAACGGTCTGTAATCCGAATGCTGCTCTAGATTGAACTCTCCGTTCTACATGTGTTCACCATTACACTGACTTTGGTATTGTTAGGCTCAGCAGTCTGCTCCCTCAGGCTACCATCAGCAAAGACCTCAGACAGCCTCTGTTGTTGCCTGTTCTCATGTTGCTCTATTAGCCAGTAGGCATGTTTGAATAACGTTTGCACAAATACACCCATTCACTTTGTCTCTTCTGTTCTCCTCTTCTCTCCATCAGTGAGGTGTCTAATGGATCCAGTGGCATGAAGCCAGCCAGTAGTATGGGTGGATCTATGCTGTCACTGACCAATAAGACGTCTTCCCTCACCCTCTGCTCTGCCGACCAAGCAGCGAGTAGCTCAGATCTTCAAAAAAATGGTGTCGTTCACTCTTGCTCTTAAGAGTGTATTCACACACACAAAATATATACATATACACACACAGACAACCTCTCCAGAGGTCAATATTCCTTCTCGGAGGGCTTTGAAATGAATCTCTTGACTAATTCAACCAGTTTCAAGAGACACGAGATGTGTTTTTAATACTGACGGCGCTGATATGAGGGACACGCATACACACACACACACACACACATACACACACCTGCATGCTGCTACATGCATGCACCGACACAAACTTCTCTGTTGTTTTATTTAGAAAAATGAGCAGTATCTGCCGTGATATAAATTTTCTTTCTTTTTGTTCTGTGAATGAGCTTTTTCTTTTAATGACTTCTCATCGCCTGGAAACCAGGGCATCTGAATAATGCTTACTTTGTTATTTTCCCTATATATCAAGAACGAACAGTCAACCCAAAGCTAGCACAGACAGGACGACGCAAACCAGTGGAATCAAAATCGAGCGCACTATTTTTAGCATCAGGGTTGCTGATTGTGCGGTCGGGGCCCTGTGGAAACGTTCAAGTCCCTGGATCTCTGCAGCCTTGAATATGATCTGACTCACCAGGTTTAAAGTAGCATGGAGAACCTTTTATGAATCCATTTTTATGGACCGTTAACACGGGTCTCCCCACATGACGCTCGACCGTGGCAGTGTATCGCTGTAAGGCAGTTCGAACGGGCTCTGGATGACACAAGGGGGAAGAAAGATATATCTATATATAATCAGTTGTCAGGTTTTGTTTAATTTATGGTTTGGCTATATAACTGTTAAGGAATTTGTAAATGTGTTGGTGACACGTGTCTCAAGCATTCTGTTTTATAGAATGCAAACAGATGTCTTGAAAAAATGAGCACTTTTTTCCATGTTTTCCATGAGTGTGTGCTTTTTAGTAGAAGAGGTGCAACACGTCGCTTCCCTTGTGTTCTTCAGAGCTCTGTGGTCGGGATGAGATTTCTTTCGTCTAGCACCACAGTGGTTTCGTAAGATTACAGCCTATTAGGAAATTATTTCATCCGTTTTCCCTAACTTCTGTGAAGTTGCATATTTGGCTCTCCTGGTCGAGTTTGCATATTCGGGTCTCGCCGCTAAATCGCTGCATAGAAGTAACACCAGGGCAGTGGTTTCGACAACGCAGGGTCCCATAGCGCTAAACGATTGCGTTACAGTTTTGACACTCTCAAAAATCTTTTGGTAAAGGAATAGTTCTACCAAAAAGGGAAATTTTGTCATGATTCAGTTGCCCTCACGTAGTTCCGAATGGATATTTTGGAAACATTTGCAATCTTCTTTTGTGTTTCACAGAAGAAAGTAAGTCATTCAGGTTTGAAACGACTTCAGGGGAAATAAATGATGACACAATTTTCTGAACTGTCCCTTTAAATAAAATCCAGACAGATGTTCATTACAGACGAGCTATTTAATGTCTTATAGGTTTCCTCTTTATAAACTCAGAATTAGTTTGGAACCCATTCTTCAGAGACTATTTAGAATTTCTGCAGAATATGTAATGCGACTCACAAACCGAGGCCTGTTGAGTTTATCCTCCATCAGCCTGCTTTGACGTAAATGTGTTTTTTACACAACATATTCAACGACTGTTTCCGAACGAGGCCCCCGTAACTGAAGAGAACAAGATTATTTGAAGTCTGAAGTCTTCCTATAGTGATGACATTCTTCACGTGTGACATTTTGTTCTAGTCTCTTGAGACCGACTATGATATACAGCTCCAATTTTGGGTGCAACCTCTTAACGTGTAATCTTTTGTGGTTTTTGTGCTATAGCCGTGGTGATATAGTTGATTTCTCTTATTACGATGACTTGTAGTCACGGTCATTATTTGATGTTCTTGCTCGTCAAAGAGCACACGCAAGCCTTTTCAAGCAGTCGCCGAGATTGAAATCGAGCTGTGCCGACACGTAGAGATGACGTCAACCTTACTGTCGAGGTTTAAACTTATCGCGCGATGTCCGTCGCGCTCGCTGAGCAAATTCTTCAGAATGTCGTCTTTCTCCATGCTAAATTGTTGCCTCCTCCCTCTCCTTGACATGGAAATTGAATTCTCGTAGTGTTTTTATTTCATGCTGTCGAGATCCCATGGACTAGTTGAGGCTTTTGTCTAATTTGAGATGTGCTGTGAAGGATCCGCTTATGATTTAGCTGAGCTTCTTGCTTCCCTGAATCTGGCCTTTGATTGAATTTAGATTTGTTCCACTTTCTCCTGTGGTTCAAGGCTGCTTTGTAGCCGGATAATTCAAGTTAAATTCATAAAAACACGCCCAGGTCACATTTCAATATAACATGTATAGGACCATTAAGCACATCTTTGTCTCCCAAATGTTCATATATTCTTAATTCCTGCCGCATTATCAGTATGGCATTTTTATATAGTATGCTTTACTCAATTTTTTAATGCAATGACAAAATTTTATTTAAATCTGTGTAATGGTATTCATTTATAGTGGAACTGTACTTTTTCAAGAAACTGTCAATGCAATATAAATGTATTAAATAAAAATTAAAATGATTTACTCCCATAATAATAATAATAATAATAATAATATGACCTGGGCATGTTGTTGTGAGATTTCATGAGATTGACTCAGATGTATGCTAAACTTTCTAGATATTTCTCAGTTCTGTCTCACCTCACCAATCCAATTTTTTAAAATACTTAAATTGAAATATTTTTCTAAATTGAGGAACAATACACATTATAATAGATTCAGCAAAGTTTTGCGCCGGATGAGTTTTAATCTTGACGTCTCTCATGAGTAGACGTGTTAACGTGGCCAAGCATAGTTACATGGCAAGGCTTGCATACGATTTATGCTTATTATGAAAATATGAATTTTCCTCTTCCTTGCGGTTATCCCAATTTCCAGAGCTAACGCGCTCCTGCCACCGCTAACATCGGGTTTTCTTTGGTTGCTGTTAGGCACAAGCACTAGCATGGTGAGCTAACCGCTGCTACGACGGGCAAACGTTTAGCCAGTGCTTCGTGTGTTGAGACTTTTTCATTTGGCTTTCACAGAGTGCCCAAAGCTGTACTAATGTAAGCATTCTCGAGTGATGCACTGCCAGGATGCTGCTTTTATTTGAATCTTTGGATTGTATGGGAATGTGCTATCTTGTATTTAATATTTGGCACTTTGCTTGGGTGCTGTAGAATTTTTTTTTTTTTTTTTCCTGATCAGTGATCTTACTGAGATAATTACTTCTGCGTGGATAATTCTTTTTGTTTGTTTTACAAATTAGTGTCAACCATCCACACATAGCAATTTACGGGACAAAGACTCAGTAAGGCTCATTTACAGTTTTGTGCATGAGGTTATTTTTCCTCAAGTGAGAAATTGCAGGATAATGTGATTTTCTTTGAGAATGGGTCTGTTCCTGATGGATGATATTCATTTCTCTGACTGGATCGTGTCTGTTTTGAGCAGACCTGTTGAATTCATTTAAATGAAACTCAAATTAACTCATTTTGAACCTTATAACACTGTTATGGCTGTCTTTTTTTGTCGTTTTGTTTTATTCCTAACTTTTTGGGAAATGTAATGGCTTTTTTATGATTACTTCCAAGTTGTCTTGTAAAATCTCTTAAATTAAGGTACAGGCTCAATTTCAACAAGGAAAGGTTTTATATATAAATATATATTATACTCCATTAAGGAATGTTTAGAACCATCTTACTCCAATGTGGATGTAGCCATTATTACGCCATTTTATGACTTTGTAAAAGAATTCACTGTGTGAAAATTGGTTTGCATTTTTGTATAATACAATCTGCTTTTTTGTTTGTTTAAAAGGAGAGAGGGAGGTGAAACTGGATGTTAAGAGGACAAGATTTAAAAAAATAATTTAACAGAAACCTGTGATATTGAGAAGAAAATGTAACTTGTGTACAACAATGATTCTAAATGAGAGGGATGGAATAAACAATATTGGTAACACTGCTAAAAAGATGTGTGCTGGCAATTTATTTAGTTCCAACAGTGCAGTTTCTGAGAAACTCAAAACACTGAGCATTACATGAGTGTGAAATAAGCATCGCTAAAGATTTCTGTGTTAACCCACAATTTAAAACGTTTCAGAATAATGAGAACGTGTCATAACTGTTAAGAACATCCATCCAGTGTCTTGATCGTGTTTACCTGCGGTTCTGTCACGTTTAAACTTGTTCATCATGTCTGATATGAGAATAAGTGTGACTAGAATTTAGTAAGGAGAGCAAATTTTGTGTAACTAATTGTTACTATTAAGGCCATAAAAAATATTAATCTCACCACCACTGAATACCAGTTTTTTTTTTTTTTTTTTTAGAAGGCACATGTGTGACATCAGCAGCATGAAAAAAATCTAAGTTTTCCTTCCACTGTGAGTTCAGGACCTGTCACCATCGTAATAACAAACCTCTTGGATTCTGATTGCTAGGTTATCCTTTCCAGATTGGATAAGTGAGATGAATCAGCTTCTGATTGGTGTGTAAATTTCTAATTCGATCCATGTCTTCTGCTGTTAGTGTGAATCCAAAAACCTGTGAAGTAATTAAGAAACTGAAAATATATATTTAAAAACCCTGTAATTTAAATACTGAAACTGGTAGTTTGAAATCGTCTTTGAGATCATCCTTCATACCGTCACCTATTAATATCCCATACATAATTACCTTCAGATATAATATCACGTTTGATCATTTTGCAATTGAGCTTCAGGTGGTTTTCCAAGCTCACCTGAACAGGTGGTTTTCTTGGAGATGTGGTCATTCCACATGAGTTGGGTCCCAGCTCACATGTCTCCCATCATGCAGCAAACTCAGCGCTGCCATGTCTGAATCAGCCAAACTGAACCCAAACACCTGAACAGCACAACGTTATGAGTGCAAATTCAAAAAAAGGATGATCTCAAAGAGAAACGATTAACGGCTTCAGTCACGGTGCAAACATTTAAGTTGTATTGTTTACTTCTGTGGATGTGGTTTAGTAAGTGGGGAAAATAAATTTGCGATATGTCTAAATTGCATCATTCAGCTGATTACAGTAAGGTTTGATTAAATTGTATAACATTGTTTTCTTTTGCATAAAAATAGCATCTTTAAGACCGAGATGAGAACTTACTTGGCAGTTTTCGTAGACCCTTTCTGGTTTAGTGGACTTTGGAATCGTGACGACTCCATTCTGAAATAAAACACAACCTAAATAAATGAGTAACATTATAACTGCTGCTTCTAAGAAAGAAAAAAAAAAGATATCAAGAGCAAAACTCACAGCTGGAAGATGATCATTGCATTACTGTAATGTGTAACAGATGGGACGTTTAACATATTATGCAATTATAAAGTGTTACTGGATACTATGTGACTCATAACCCGCTTTCATCTTAGTTTCATATGAAGAGTAAAAGATCTGAAGTTAATAGGAAACAGGCATTTAAGATTTACGGCTTGAGGGCGAGTAGTCGATTTTCATTTTTGGGGGAACTATCCATATCAACAGCTGGTGAGGATCTGAAGAACTGTACCTGGATGCTCCAGCGGATGCATATTTGTGAAGTGCTGCGGCCGTATTTCTGGGCAAGCTCCATGACTGATGGATGAGTGAGAGCTTGACCTTTGGCCAAAGGACAGTAGCCTTCAAAAACAATATTCTCCTTCCGGCAATATTCAACCAGCTCCAGCGGCTGCTGGAAGGGATGAAACTCCACCTGCAAGTAAATCAAACACTTGTTAGCGACTTGTGCGTGTTCTTTTTACATTTTAACAAGGGAGCATTTTTTTGTTTTAAATTAGACAAATTACTGACAAATAGGCAAAACCTAGGATAGTGGCAAAAAAAAATACCTGATTAACATGAGGCACAATTCCAGCATGATCCTTTAACTCGTCTAAGTGATGTATGAGAAAGTTACTCACTCCAATGGCACGACACAGACCTGCAACAAAGGAGAGGGGACGTTACCTACAAACTATCATTTCTAAATTATAGAATTAACCTAAAAAAACCACGGACCTTCATCATAAAGCTCCTCCAGAGCTCTCCACGTCTCTGCTCGAACCTCACGACTGGAGACGCCTGGCACCATGCAGTCCGGCCAGTGCATCAGATAGAGGTCTGTGAAAAGAAGTTGATTCCCTTTGGCTGTTTACCAAAACCCGTAGCACCCCTCAAGCCATAAAACTCAAAAAAGTCCTTTACCTAAATAATCAACCCCCAGCCTGGCACAGGAGTCCCTGCAGGCTTGTTTGGCGCTCTGGTAACCGTAATCTCCAGGCCATAGTTTGGTGGTGAGCCAGAGCTCCTCTCTTGGTACTCCACCATCAGCCACGGCTTTCCCCAAAGCCTCCTCACAACCATAACGCTTGGCTGTGTCTATATGCCTTATGCCGCACTCCTGCAGAGCATAGAGCACCGCTTCATGACTGTAACCACCAACATGAGAGGTTCCTGAGGAATAAGAGGACGGTAATTAGTAAATGCTACTTAGATTTAAACACTGAACAGTCGTGCTTTTTGTACGTCACCAATTTCGGCATCACTAACAAAAACCTAGAAGCACGGAAGTGTTCCCAAACACTGCGACTAGCTTGATCTCACCTAAACCCAGAATGGGAATGTTGCGTCCATTGGACAGCGGCACAGTAGGGCAGCTGCTAGGGACCTTCGGCATAGTGCAACCTGCGGCTCATGTGCTCTTCTGGAAACCCTTGTTACATGGCATAAAACGAATGGAGGTATAATCAGTAACCGAACAGATTAAGGCTGGACGGGGTAGTGCTGCGACTACGGCGCATGCGCACATCACGCAGTGGGTCGCTGGCTCTCTACCGCCCTCTGCAGGACAGAACGCGAGTTTCTGTAATATCCAGAAACTACGAATAAAACGGGGATATTTGTTAAAACTACCTCAACCGATATTTTCTCCACTTTAAAGAATACGCCGCGTTAACGAATCGTTCTTTTGAGTCAAATCTTTTAAATGAGCTGGCTGAACTTTGCCGCGAAACTGAAAGAAAGGGGTCATTGTTGACTCGCTGAATTAAAGAAACCGACAATAAACACAATTAATAAAACACAACAACAACAGAAACGTCGAAATAGTAAATACAAGATATATATTTCTCCGCCCTCAACCTTCTGAATCGCATTTTGAAGTGGTTCTTTACTAGGAACCGACTCACTGCTGTTCACTATAAGAGGCTCAGTGCGCATGCGCTAGAAAGTAAACTTCCTTCTGGGATCTCATATGATGGGAATACAATGAGGTAGTTGTTGGTTTATCTCGTTTCAGAATGTTAATCTACTCATACGTGTTATTGATTACTAAATGCTTGCGTTAAGTCGTCGCACGCAGCGTTTGCTAGTCTTCCAGCCTTCAAGCATTAATCAAAATGTTTAAGAGTCGCACATAATAGTTTGCACTACAAACTGTTATGCAGGTATTGGCACGTTACTCTCTGTTCGGTGTGTTTTCTCCGCACTGAACTTTGTATTTGGGGTAATAAGCAACTTTTAACGCACCTGGAACGTTTGGAAATTGAACTTGCAGAGAAATGGTCGGTGAAACTGTCCGAGAGTGCGTTCAGTTATATAGCTACCTATAATAAAAATGCTTATCCCTTAATAAGTTCAACCAGTGAATCCGGACATTGATAATTATGCAGATGTCAATTGACAATGTCAATCAATCATTTTTATTTATATAGCGCTTTTAACAACACAGGTTGCATCAAAGCACTGAACAGTATAAAGCAGAAGAATACAATGACAGGGATGTATAATGACGAGAGTGAACAATTTGTTATTAAATGCAGAGGCGGTCTCTAATCAATTCGACGATAATCACTAGAAGTTAAGTGTCCCCAACAAAGCAAGCCAGAGGCGACAGCGGCAAGGAACCAAAACCCCATCCATACAGAATGAAAAAAAAAAAAAAAAAAAAACCTTGGGAGAAACCAGACTCGGTTGGGGCCAGTTCTCCTCTGAGTCTGGGACAACCACGTACCAAGTTTTTGAGTTCTAATAAAGAAAGAAAAGGAACATGAAGCGTGTTAAACCACCTCTTGTCTTCTCAGGATTCGCTGGTGCTGCTGCAGGTCTTTGGGCCGAGTGCGGACACACTTCATCATCGCCTCTATACTGTTGCTGCTTCTGGCTGGAGTCTCTCTGACCTTCTTACTGCCTAACAATGAGGACGGCAGCATTCTCCGAGAGCTCCGTCAGAGCTCCAACCACTCGGCCCCTCTACTGGACCCCGAGGATAGTTTTACTATTATCATGCAAACCTATAACCGCACTGATATTCTCCTCAAGCTCCTCAACCATTATCAGGCTGTGCCTCGCCTGCAGTGCGTCCTCATAGTGTGGAACAACCCTAGCGAGTCGCCGCCCAGGAAACTGTGGGATGAACTCGGCCCCCACCCGGTGCCTGTCGTCTTTAAAGAGCAGAGCTTCAACAGAATGCGTAATCGCCTGCAGCCTCATCCCGAGATCAGGACTGATGGTGGGTGCGTGATTCTCACATGAACAGGAGGTGATTCGTCAAAATGATTTCTTAACCTAATCACTTTTTTCCATGTAGAGCCAATAACAAAGACTGCACACAGTAATCAAAGAAATTATTAAAACATAAATTAAAACACGCAGTTTTTTTTTAAATTCATTTAACAGGCACAGGACTGATTAACAACACTGATTGTAAAAAATAAAATGTCAAAATATATTAAAATGCTTATTTAAATATAGAAAGGGAATGGCGATCATGCTCAATGTTATTATATTTTAAACAACTTCTTGGTGATGAGTAATACAGAGTAGTTTGAAGGATATTGCAAAGATGAACAAAGATTTAAAATGACAATTTTTATTTTAGGGCTACACTATGAACTTTATGGTCTTGTATGGTCATCAAATTATTCTTGTTTTAAATATGATCATATGCTAAATATTTGAAATATAACAATTTAGGGGGTGATAATAATTTATGATGGTCTTCTTATTTTGTTCAGGAAAAAATGACACATTCTGAAAAAAATGTGATGGAAGAAAATAAGCTTTAAAAAATTAAAAATGTAAAAAAGTAGTTTTGTCTTTGACCCAAATGCCACAGATTATTTTTGTTTGTAGTATGTGGACAGAATGTCGAACAAAACAAACAAAACCTGAAGTTTTTTTCCCATTTATTCTGGTTAAACCATTTTTTGTTTTTTAACTTTATGCTATGCAAAATTATCTAAATAAATCTAAATGCACCGTATAAGTCATGTTATGTGTCTGAATTGCATTTTTATTGTACAGTATTGTTTTCATTAATACGACAAAAAAAATCTAATTTGAGTTTGGTATTTAATGTTGGTTTGAAACAAACATTTGAGATCCTTTAAAGGGACCGTTGAATCAAAAATAGAAATTCTATTATTTAAAGCTCATGTAATTCCAAAACGTTTAGAGCAGTAAAGAAGACATTTTAAAGAAAGGTGGTATCCAAACACTCTTGGTGACCATTGACTTTCCACAGAAGAAACTATCGTGTTTTTTTTTGGTCATTGTAGTTGTGTTTGTCTTTGAGACCGTGCTGATGTTCTCGTCTTTCTTCTGGGCAGCCGTTTTGATGCTAGATGATGACACGTTGGTCAGTGTTCCTGATATCAGCTTTGCCTTTTCTGTCTGGAAGGTGAATAGTAAACCTCATCTGTGCTTTACTTGTGTTTTAAACGCTCTTTCCAAAAACTTCAGAGACACTGAGACCCTAACTTATGTTTTATTTTGTCGTTATAGCAATTCTCAGATCAGATTGTGGGTTTTGTTCCACGTAAGCATGTGAGCACAGCATCTGGAGTGTACAGCTACGGCAGCTTTGAGCTTCAGGATCCAGGACAAAGGTGGAGGTGACAGGTAAGATGGGGAAGACTGCAGCTTTTCCAGGTTGAATTTATTAATAGGAATAGAATTTAATGCGTGAGGACTTTTGCAATGGCATAGTCAAATATCAAACAAACTTTTATACAGGTCTGCAGTGGTAAATGTGGGTGAATATGTAGGGAGTAGAGGAAGGGGCTCAGCACACAGCCTTGTGGTACGCCAGTGTTGAGAGTGATAGTGGTGGAACAGATGTGGCCTGACCTAACATGCTGAGGTCTGTTGGTCAGGAAGTCCATAACCCAGTTGCACAGTGAGGTGTTAATGTCCAGATCTCTGAGTTTGGTGATTAACTTGAGACAGCTCTGGAGGTATGACCGTGTTGAATGCTGAACTGAAGTCAACAAACAGCATCTGTGCTCAATGGAAGTATTTTTATTGTCCAAGTGTGTGAGCAACAGAGCAGCTCCCATACCAGACTGTGACACAGTGCAGTGCGATGGAGACTGCATCCTCAGTGGTGAGCCTCCTATTGCCTTGATAGGCAAAACTGGATGGGGGTCCAGTCCACAATGGAAGGCAGAGAGTCCTTCAGATGTGACAGGACTAGCAGTCTCGCTCAAAGCACTTCATGCAAACGATGGGTGTGAGTGCTACAGTCGGGGTGAAGAGGGAGTAGGGTCGTTTAGGCACACTGGGCTAGAGATAGTGGTTTTGGCACTGGCACAATGGAGGTGGATTTGAGGCATGTTGGCACAGCTGCATGGGCAAGGGACATGTTGAAAATGTCCTCGCTTGATAGGCAAACTGGTGGGGTCCAGTGTGGAAGGCAGAATACCCCAGCGAGCTGCTCTGCACATGCCCGTAGTACGCGGCGTCCAGGATACTGTCTGGTCCAGCAGCCTGGTCAGGACAGCAGCCTAGCGATGGGTGTGAGTGCGCGCGTTGATCTGGCTTAGTGCAGTGTAAACCTCTGAGGAGGTGAGTGTGATGGGTGGGTCAGGGGTTGAGCAGGGGTGATCTTGGTGACCGTTTCATTATTATCTTGGTGACCCTCTCAAAGCGAGCATAAAAGTCATTAAGCTCGTTCAGAAAGAAGACATTAGGTGCTGTGGGGGTGGAGTGGTTGGGCTTGTAATCACTGATGGCCTGGATGCCCTGCCACATGCGTCGAGGGTCAGAGTTGGAAAAGTGCTCCTCTAACTTCAGCTTGTAGCAGTACTTGGCCTTTTTGATGCCCTTCTTCAGATTTGCCCTGGAAGTGCTATAGGCCTGTGCGTCACCTGATCTGAAGACAGTGTTGCGTGCTTTCAACAGAAGGCGCACCTCCTTGTTCATCCATGGCTTCTGATTTGGGTATGTGGTGATCTCTTTCTGGGTAGTAACACTGTCTATGGTGGTGTTGATGTAATCCAGAACAGAGGAAGTGTAGTGGTCTATATCCGTGTGAGAGCCACAGGTAGCCTGGGAAGCAAACATACTCCAGTCTGTGTGTTGAAACCTGTCCTGGAGTGTGGAGTGTGGAGGACTTTGATAGTCCTCACTGATGGCTTCACACGGTTGATGAGGGGGGAGTACTTGGGGGTGAGGAACAAAGAAAGGTGATCCGATTGTCCTAGATGGGGAAGGGGGGTCACAGCATAGGCTTCAGCCATGTTTGTGTATACATGGTCCAAAGTTCTGTTTCCTCTGGTGTGACAGAAAACGTTTTGGTGAAATTTAGGGAGGACTGCCTTCAAGTTAGAGTGATTAAAATCTAACTTGAAGGCAGTCCTCCATTTATACGTATGTGTATGTAATTTTGCAGATAACTCATTCCACTGTTCATTTCAATTTATCTAAATCAAACTGCAGTCGCATTATTTTGATTTAGGTTAAAAAATTATTTAAAAATACAACTAATACAACAAAGCATAATAAAAAAAAACATGAGAAAATTGAGTAATCTCTATATAATTATAACATTGGTTTTACAACATTGTTGGAATGTTGAATGTGTTTTCCCGTTCCCGTAGGTATTCGATGGTCCTGGTGGGTGCAGCGTTCTTCCATCGGCGCTACCTGAAGCTGTTCCAAGAGCAGCCGGGTGAAGTGCACGCTCTGGTGGACCGAACGCAGAACTGTGACGACATCGCCATGAACTTCGCCGTGGCACGCCACCTCTCACAGGCGTCCGGGCTAGAGCGGCCCTCCGGGGTGTTCGTGAAGCCCGTGGACATGCGCAATCTGGAGAAGGAAGCCAGCAGCGGGTATGTGGGCATGTGGCACAGAGCGGAGCACATGCTGCAGCGCTCCTACTGCCTCAACAAACTCGCACGCATCTACGGGAACATGCCGCTCCGCTACTCCAACATCATGATCTCACAGTTTGGCTTCCCCAGCTATGCTAATCACAAGAGCAGGATGTGATGTCAACACATTTTAGAGACGGGTACAATCCGAATTATAAGATATTAAATCGTCTTTTTGGACCCATACCATCTCATAATGTACAAATGTACATGTCTCCAGTAGATGGAGTGATAAATTTACTGCCTTCACCTTTACCAACATAGTATAATGTAGGTGTTTTTTGTTAGATTTTTTTTTTTTTTAAAGCTAATTATTAAGCTGTATTATTTTGAGGTTGTTATTATTATTATTATTGTTATTATTTATTATTATTATTATTATTATTATTATTATCAGCATCAAAAGGTAAAAATATAGAATGTACTTTTAATAAATAATTTAGCACTCTTAAAATTCAAAATACTACAGCATTATAATTAGTTGAACTGTGACAAAAATATCTGCAAAAGCATTATTTACCTTTGATTTTAGCTTGTAAATAATTCTGAATAAAACAGTAGAACAGTAAAATTTATGGTAAGCATTTGTTTAAGTGTGTGTGTGTTTTATATATATATATATATATATATATATATATATATATATATATATATATATATATATATATATATATATATATATATATATATATATATATATCTTCACATAATTTTATTTTATTATTTTTAATTTTTTTGATTTCCAAGCGGTTGACCCAACAGTACAGTATTAAACAGTATTAAAAAAATTAACTATAAACTACACAGGATCAGCTAGATATATTGAATCATTTAACTGTGGCTAAATGGAGAACCATTGTAAGTACATAAAAGAATAAAGCAGTGTTTGATCAAAATATAACATGCCAAGATAAATTTCCAGAGAGCAAGTCTAAATCTTCTCACTATTGTTTTAAAATATGGGTCATGGCAGCAGGAAAGCAAAGGAAAGGAAGTCATACTTACTTTCACTTATGAAAGGTTCACTTTTCATGGTGAAAGTAGCAATGACTTTCTTTAGCATTTTGTGAACTTCACAATCCAACGATCACAAAGTTGACGTAAATGAACATTTTGTTGAATTAACTTTTAGAGCATTTAGTGTCATTCTTGGACTCTAAATGGTGGAACACAGTCTATGTGGCTGGTGACACATTTGTGTAGACGATCCAACGTGGATCCAACCCACAGTTTACAGCATTTTTCTTTTTTTTTGACACCGCTGCACTTGAAACGTCATTGTTGGTGAGCAATTTTGACGTTTGGAAGTGTGACAAACTACAAAAAATTTGAGCGTGGGCAAATGTGCCTTCCTGAGATGTCTGTGATCGTGGTTTCTAATTTAATCTTGTTTTTAAAAATCATTTTCACATGTTTTTGATAAGGATGCAGGAAGGGTGACAAGAGCTATTGTGCATAGAAGCGCCCAAAACATAATGTCTAATACAACATCATGTGCACTTCTAAGCGTAATTGCTTTTGGCGCCCTTCCTGCATCCTTATCAAAAAAGAGTGAAAATTGACTTAAACAAGACTAAACTAAAAGCCCGGATCACAGACAGATCTCAGGAAGGCGCATGAGAGATTTCTCGTGATGTTAGAGCTCAGTCAACACCTACTTAATACTGTACATACATCACAGACGAAACGACAAGGACAAACGTCAGAAAACGTTTTGTGTAATTATGCAATCAGTCCAGTTTCAGTGTACTGGGCATTTCCACAATAGCAATTTAAATCAAGACCGTCTGAAACGGCTTTTGTTTGTCTGTCGTTTTGGAACACGAGATGCTCACCGTATTACACTGCAGCAGTACATTTCAACATTTAAGAGCGTTGGATCAGGATCGAAACTTCCCGTTGAATATACGATCGCAATAACCGATAACAGAAACAGGAAGGGAATTAACAATGCACGTAACAATCACAATCAGCTGGTCGAACGAACCCTAAACACATTTTTTGCATTGTTTGCAAAGTTCATGCATCAAAGTTTGAGCGAAAGAGTTTCCAGTTAAAATAAAAAGAAAATTCAAACTTTTTTTTATTTTTTTGGTTCCATTTATTTGTTGTTTAATACAAAAAACAGTAATATTCTTGCAATTGAAAATAACGGTTTGAATAGATTTTAAATTGTAATTTATTTTTGTGGTGGTAAACCTGAATCTTCAGTATCACTACTCCAATCTTCAGTTCAGATCAGCATCACTATATATATATATATATATATATTACACGCACACACACACACAACTTTTAATACACTTTTTTTTTTTTTTTATAAAATAAAATAAAGATTATAAAGAAACATTTCAGAAATATAAAGTTGAGTCTGTTTAGTTGAGTGTGATGTTACTGGAGTCTTTCTTGACTTTCTTTCTGCAGTGTCTGATCAGCAGTCCTGCAGCGGTCAACAGCGACACTGACCCTATAGTCGGCAGTATGATCACAGGAGGTCCACTTTGCTCCGTATGTCTTCTTGTGCTGCTGGATTAAAAAGAGTGGAAAAAAATCAAGATTGGAAAAAACATAAATCTAACTGGAATATTCCATGAACTGGAATATTTTAGTATATCACTGCTATAATTTTCAGTGATGTATAGTCCTAAAAAAAGGTGTTTTCAGTGATGCCTTTATTTAATTATATATATATAAAATAATCTATTTATATTTATATATATATATATAAAACATTTTATTTATTTTATAAACTTATTATAGCACTTGCTTATCATCACATTTTTGTTGCTTTTGATTGCCTCTGTAGTCCTCATTTGAAGTTCGCTTTGGATAAAAGTGTCTGCTTTTTTTTTTTTTTTCTTTTTTTTTTTTTTTTTTTTTAAATCCGTTTCACCTAAAACTTTCATACTCAATGTAAGCCGGTTACAAAACTGCACCTTGGAGTGAGCGCAATCATATTTAGGGTGCTAGTAACTTCTTACTAGTAGCACACAAGATATTTTCACACTGGATTCAAGGAGTATGGCAAGCTGTTTTAACGTAAAATGTTTCCAGTGATAATCGTTTACTGAACCAAAAGCTAAGGGTACACTTCTATGCCATTTTCTCAGCGTTTCGAGATGGAAAAGATAAAAAATTTGAAGCCATCATTCACTGTTTTTGTAAGGGAGTATTTTGAGAATTCACTGGATTCATGGATTCGTCCCTTTCTGACCAAGCACTGGGTTGCCAAAATCCCAAACTGGGTTGTTTTCAACCCAGCAGTTTTTACAGTGTATAGTGGGAATGCACAGGACTCTAGTTTAGGGTAATCTGTTATCTTTAGTTTGTCTGTTAAATTCTACTGTATATCCCATAAGACGACAGGAGCTAAAAAACTGAAGGTCGCTCCTCATGATAAACTTGATAAACAGCCAAGTATTTTTGTTATACATGTTATGTATTCACCTTGGACTGTAATGTTGATTGTGCTCCTCTCAAAGCCAAACTCATTTATTGCTTCACAGATGTAAATCCCTGCATCAGTTGTTTGGACTGATGTGATGTTTAAAAGCACAGCTGATTTGTCGGGATCTCCTGTTGCAATGGTCTGGGACTGTCTGTAAAGCTTGAGTTTTGCTGGCCTGCCGTCTGAAGAACAGAATATGCTTATGCTCTCTCCTTCTTTAGGCTCCTCTTCATGGCTTAACTGGATTCTAGGGATGTTTGGAGGACCTGCATTTAAAAACAATTGGTTACAGATCATGGCCAGGTTTAAAATGATTAGACAAGACGGATGATTTCATCACGAGTTAGTTTACCCACCTACAACGATGACTTTTATTCTCGCTTGCTGGCTTCCCGCACCATTGCTGGCATTACACTGATACCAACCAGCCTGAGACCAGGAAGCATTGTTTATGATCAGCGTGTGGTTATGACTCTGGAGTTCAGGCTTATTCTCTAGTTTCCACCATGAGATTGTTGGTTTGGGGTTTCCGTCTGCGTGACATGCTATCTCCAAGGGTTCGCCAATCTTTACCAAAGCATTATTACTGGAAACTGTTATAGTCCCTGGACCATCTGGGAATGAAATGTTGAGTTTTCATTGATGACACATGAAAAGTGAATCAAAGGGGTCATGAAGTGGTCACGAGAGCCTGAGAACAGAGTACTGTCGTACAGCAATCAGTTGCTTCAGCGTAAACGACGATCCCCTGGTTATTTTTGGCAATTTTGAACTTCTGTACAGACGTGCCACATCCGATCACCTTATTGTACTATAAAAACATCCTGTAAGTTTCAGGAAATTCAAGGAATATTTTTTTCAGAACAAAGACCGTTCACGACCCCTTTCATTCATAGTTAAGCTCAGTGGACTACACTTATGACAATATTGATTACTACTAACATAATCTCTATTTTTAAAGAATACAGTGAGGAAGAAGTATTTTGGGTGCTAAAATAATGTTTCAATACTAGACGTAAACGATATGCGTGTTAACTATTTATGTGTGATAAATCATTTCATAACCTTCTGTTTAAAGTTGTAGCCAACATTGTAACGCCTACAACGATTTAAAAGATAACGAGCTTCTTTAACGGAAGAATTGATGAAAGTGTTATTAGAAGAATCGAAAATCTTAAAATGAAAATTGTCCCCACTGTTATTGCATCAAAGTAATCTATATTTTTGTTGCAACATTATGCAATAAATGCTGTTGTTTAACCTGAACAGTTAGTTCACCTAAAAATGCAGTTAAGCCATATTAACAAATTTTTTGGAGTAAATAACAGAAATATCCCTTTTACTGATATCGAACCCAGAATATATAACGCTGGAGTGCGTTACTGAACAACTTACATTCAGCAGTTGTTGTTCTCTCTTGCTTGACGAGGCTGAGATTCATTGTTGCCTTGCAACTGATATTCTTGCCCAGATCATCAACAGAAGGTGTGTAATTGTACACAAAGGAATAATTCTGAACGTGGTCTAAATGTTCTACTTGCAGTCGGTCCTTATGGAGGACGGTATTTCCTCGAAGCCACTCAACCTGAAACCTTTCCGGAGGGTAAATGTTGTGGACTGTGCAGGTAAGCTTCTGGGTTTGGTTTGCTGTCAAACTCTTTATTTTGGGCACTATGGGATCTTCTGGAAATGCTGCAGAAAACACGGATAATCATCACAACAACATCCACAGTTTACATTTTTCACAATCTGTTTAGATAATTATAGCTTTAAACCAAAATAATAATAATGATAATATCCCAAATATAATTACCGGAGAAAGAGTGTTATTGTTAATTTTAAGGAAACATTAATGTTTACAAAAACATCAGCATTTGATAACACATTCTGGATATTATTAATATAACCCTTTTTCGATGTTATTAGCCTTATGTTGTGGTCTGTGCTGTTTGCAATACTTTTTGGTCAAGTATTTGCAGCACTTTCTTTGTAAGCCATAGTTCTTTTATTTAAAAATTCTATTTCTGTATCGTTTACTTTGTCCCAGATGAATATGACTTTCTTTCTTTAGGTGAACACGGATTTTAAAAAAATAATCCATATTTTCCAGTCCATACAATGCAAATGGATATGCCTTGAAACCCTCGCAGCAACTAAAATAAATAATGCTAGCAACATTAACAACGCATATGCCAAGCCAGCTAATCCCAGGAGAGTACCTAGACCTAGTTGTAAAATCAGGATGTAATTGCAAAGACCATGCACAAGTAAGCCAAGGTTTCTATTTTGAATTGCTCCATTAGTTTTCTGCATTAGATAGTCATGCAGCTCTTGTGCTTAAGTATTCATACCCAAATAAGGCTGGGAAAATAAATGTTTAATCTTTCATTCAAAGATGATTTTGGGGTGGAGTATCCATCTATAATACTCATAAGTCAGTCAAAGTACATCAGCAGCTGGTATAATACTGCTAATTGTAAGGACTAATAATGATAGAGTTTTGCAGTTGAAACAGCTCCGATTTATATTTAGTCTAGTACTAGGTTTAAGCCTTGTCTGTGAAATGTTTTAAAAGCAATAGAATCTATTAGAAAAACAGACCTGTGGTAGTTGCAAAGTTGCTGTGTGGTTCCTAGGGTACTCAGGTTGATTGCTAGGGCACCTGGGGTAGTTGCTAGGTTGTTGCTGTGCATTTGCTATGGTACCTGGGGTGGTTGCTAAGGTGTTGCTATGCGGTTGCTAAGTTACCCAAGATGGTTGCTAGGGTGTTACTAGCATGTTGTTAACAAATTTCTTGCCTGATTAACTTGCTACTAACATATTACCAAAATTAAGTTACTAGCATGTTTCTAGCATAATTAGCAAGTTACTAGGATGGTGCTAGCATGTTTCTAAAATGATAATCTTGTTAAAACCAGCGTAGACTGGTTATCTTAGCTGATAAGCCAAAAAGATGAGCCAAAAAGTGGCAAAAACCTTCAAACCACATTAAAACCAGGCGGAGAGACCAGCCCACCAGCTTAGGCTATTTTTTTCTCAAAGCAGCAATATATACTATAGCAAATACACCATAAGACTCAACTCCCTTAATGAAAGTCTATGGGATTTTTGGTGGTTTTGATAGTCTAGGTGATGAAAAAGTCGGATCAGTTAAAAACTAAAATGTTTGGTGGTTGTAGCCTAAAAGCTATGTAACAGGAGGAGATACACTTTAAAATTTAGTCTCAAAAGAAGATAACTTTCTCAAGTCAACTTAATTAAAAGCAACGTTGGAATAGGCAGAAACAAAAAATAAATATTTGGGATATTAATATACAAGCATCATTGTACATTTATTAGATTAGTTGATAAATGAATGCCAGTGATGTTTAAAAGTAGTGTAAAGACAGCCTGCCATATCCATGAATAACTCATTAGGAGTACAGCTGAAATTTTACTTACAGAACATTTGTATATTTGCCGTTTTCTCTCTTCCTGACGGTTTCATCGGACAAGTAGCTTTGCACACAACTTTATTACTGTGTTTGACAGAGATGTTCCTGATCAGCAGACGGGAAACATTCTGCTCGTTTTTAATCTCTCCACCGAGAAATTCATCCAGTGTTGCTTTCCAGATGAAGGTCACATTAAACGGACAACCGCTCACTCGACAGGTCAGCTCCAAATCCTCACCAACATGAATCACAGGATTTGATGGAGTTAATTCCAGACTGAAATCATTTTCTGCTGTGGGAAAAAAAATGGGCGCTGTATTTCATAATGAATTACGAAATGTTAAAATTGCTTAAACAGAGGTCATCTTACCTGTCATCACGCTGAGAATATTAATCCACAGCGCAAAACTGATGCATTTCACTCCACGCATTTTTCCGCCGTCGTGTTTCACTCATTCAGCACACAAATTGAGAAATAACACGGTGGACGATGTTGGATATTCCCACCACGGCTTTTTTCCAACCAAGATACCGATCAGCCATCCCGCCTATTCCTTTTCACTTTCTTTTTCTCCAAACAAACATTATCCACTTGGCTCACTGATCAGACTCCAAGCCACACCTGCTCACATTTCCCTCATATCCTCCAATTTGTGAATACTGCACTGATTTTTCAAACAAAGTCTTTTGTACTCGTTAATCACCACGATCTTTAGAAATGAACGGAGCAGATCCGCGTGAGGACAGTGGTTTAATGCATCTGAAGCAATTCCTAAAGCACATTCCAGTAAAACTATATGTACAAAATATTTTTAAAAAAATCGTGATTTCTGTACAATCGTATTACTAAACATAATTGAATCGGCATCATGTGATCATGCATACGCGTGTATTTCTCGCAAACACCCTTGCTGTCGAACACTCGTGCACAACTGCTAAGATTTTCATTCAAATTGTGACTTTCTTTAGAAAAAAAGTGAGACAATGCTGTAAAATTAGTCACAAATGCCAGCTGTTACATTTCATCATGGATGTATAAAACGGATACATTTGTGAATAATACATTAGACTTTTTCTCACTAGAAAACACTATAAGTATGTTATAAACACTTTAAGCCCAGAGTGTGATTATTATTATTATTATTATTTTTATCAGATTTTAGGAAAGACTGTGGAATGATTTGTCCGTGGTCGAGCGGTCAGCAGCAGCGATGGCCATCAGTGTATAATCATAGCCTTAGTACTGAGCATATTCAGACTGAAGGGACTGTGGAGAGAAAGAGAGAGTGAAATTAATTCATATTAAAGTATACTAAAGGATGGGACAGTTTAAATCTGTTTCACAGACGAGGCTTAAGCCTAGTCCTAAAATCCACGTTTGAGATGTTTTAGCTGATAGCATTTTGCATTCATATATCATAAAGTGTTAAGACATCCGTAGAGTAATGTAATGTATATGATGTCTTTTACTGAAATATGCAATAGAAACCCATTAAAGATGTTATTTAAAAATAAATAAATCGACAACCGTTATTTTATGCCATTATTTTATGTGCACTGTGTCAATGACGTCAAATGGAACACAACCAGTTCAGAAAGTAAAATTCTGATAAGATCAAGAGAAACGATGTATGACTTTTTCCTAGTCATTTTCGTAGCGATAATAAAATAATGTGAAGATGCCTGTAGACGAATAAAACGCCCTAAAGACCGTTTCTTTGTCCTCTCCACTTTAGCTCTGATGCCTTTGACTCTTTTAGCAGATCAAAGCTACCAAAATAGCTTGCTATGCTATGCATCCATGCTATGCATCCAGTTGGGATGTAAACATACACACGCTTATTATTACGTAGCGGTCGCTGGAGGAGTTTCTTATCCAGGGCATTTAGACTTCTCGTGGGGAAAAAATCGTGGTACAGCATTTGGTTTAAGCCCATGCTTATATCCATAGCGTCCTGTAGCTCTTTCATTTGTTATGGTCATCATATCGGTCTGTTATTTTCCGAGTTGTGTATTCTGAGTTGTCCAGCTCACCGAGTGCCAACCATTTTACATCATAGGAATAATGGCCAAAATATGTATAAAACGATGCAATTTTTTAAAAATAACTTAAACCATTCATGGGTTTTATCTACATATTTCATCAAGGGACATCAAGATGCGCACCAATAATGTTTAAATAATTAAAAAACTACTTTAACTTCAACCTAGACCTGACTTAATCTAAGCGCTGTCTGTGAAACTAGGCTTATTCACAATACATTTGCAAACACAGAAAAAGGTTACAGAGAAACACTGGGCATCAGACACTAAACAACTTTGGCGGTCAAACGCACTCGGCACGGTTCGGTTTGCCTAGCGTGAGTACACCCTAAAAGACTTTCAACTTATTCCTCATTACTAAGAGATGCAAAAACATTCAAACATCAACATTTGTTGTTCTTGGACTGGATGGGATGCAATCCTAAAACTACTACGCCGCCGCACTACATCATCGGACTGGAGCGGCATTCTATTGTGAACGTGCGAACAAAGCGGATGACAGAAATGACTGTTTATGAACTTTTAAATATTGATATTTTTCTTATAAAAACAATCAAATTGCATCTGACATTAGTTGAAAATGCGACTTACATTATAGGACATGTTTAGACACGTTTTCAACTGATAACAGATGCGACTATAGTATTTTCATGGCAGGTTTCAAAGTGCATATTATTGGAATTCATACGTTAAACTACAAAAACATGAATTTGGGATGTCATGTTATGCACAAGCATTTTATGTGTTCAGTCTATAGATATGTGCACTTGCACACAGTATTTCTTTACAAAGTGGCATCGGCAACTACTGGAATTGCATGCATGATAATACACCGTTTTCTGTTGTTTTGACAGTGGTGTTGACTATATGCAAAACTTTTAAAATTGCTAAGGAAAAACTTTTCTGTTTTTCATACAAATGTGTAAAGGTAATCAAAAAATAAAAATACCGTAATAACTTTAGGTACGGTTGCATTAGCGAAATTTAGGAAAGATTTTACATGCAGTAAAAGTGCTGTCAATCTGTCGGTAGTGCAGCAGAAGAAGCACAGGTCAATGCTGTGAATTTACAAGAAAATCTGCCCTCGCACAAAAAAAATCCCTTTGAATCCATTGGAAATGACTTGGTTTCAGCTACAAAATTTGCAGAGCAACTGTAAGTTACCATACCTTTACTCAGATTTAATAAGATTTGTTTTTATGCAGTTCAGATTTGATTAGTAGGTAGGACCACCCCAAAATTTGTTATTATCTGATACATCTCAGATAAGATTTTATTTGTATTTAAATTTTGGTTCCAAGAAGAATTCGCATTGATGTTTGGAATGACGGTAGTGGTACCGTAAAATTTACAATACAATTTTTTACATAAGCTGTTCTTTTTTTATGACATAAAGATCACAATTATACTCTAGCACAGAAAGAGTGAGACCAGAAAAAAAAGAAGCTAGAGGGAAAAACAGAAAGTGAAGGAAAGATGGTAAAACAGCAGAAGTGAGTGAAAATCGAGCGCCACAGGGATGACAAAAGTGGCCGGATGGTCACTCACTGGAATGGATCTGCTGAGGTAGCGCCCTGGAAACCTGCTCAGTCCACCTCGCAACGGACCTCTACGAGGGTTCGGCGGACCGCTGGAGAACAGACTATAGCCGGTTCTGTTCATAGGCCTGACTGTGTGATTAGCGCTAACCGTATTTGCTCCAGTAAGGCTGTTGAGGTTTTTGTTGGCTTCTTGGTTGAAGTTTAAATGTGCAGGAGGAAGCCGAGGCTCAGTAGAGGTGTACCCAAAGCTGAAGCCAGATGGCGGTGCGGGGGATAAAGCAGGAGATGGGGAGGGTGCGAAGGAGGAAGGAGGTGTGCTGCTGTCATCCTCACTGAAGTTGTTGTCATCGTAAAGGTTGCTGAGGGAATGAGCTAAACGGGGACTGAAGCTGTGCCGGTGCATAAAGCAGGGGTTAACAATGTCTTGGTATGCAAATAGGATCTGGGATTTTTTTTAAATCACTCAGCCAGTGTTTCTAGCCATTAATGTACCTTTTTAGATTGCCGGCAGAGGAGGAAGGACTTCTTGTTAGTCTTCGTGGTGCAGTAGAAGAGGAGAGGAAGAGGGGAGCTTTGGAGGACTTGGGAGGGGAAATGGTGCCTGGAGCTGGGCTTATCCCACTGCCAAAAAATAAGAAATAGCAGAGCAAGTTAAATAAAAGATCATTTGTTTAGGCATGGTATAGCAGAGGGAACGAAGCTATTTGTTTCTTTTAAGCACATAACTTCAATATGAATAATGATTAATATGCACTGCAGTGTAATAGTGTAACTTTTGTGTAATAGCACTGCCACTGTGGTGCAAAACTCAATCCCTCTTAGAGCCCAAAGTGATTTCACTGACTCAAAGAATTGTTCATGGGTACTTTTTTGGTACTTGACTGCAAATACAACGGAGGGCTGTTGATATTACACTCAAACATATAAATATGGTCTCCTCTCCACCAATAAACCGGTGTGTGGTGGGCGCTCCGGCGCACTATGGCCGCTGTATGCTGCACACTGATGGAGCTTGAGGAGATCAGATAATCAGAAAAGAAAGATATTATGATGGGGCTTTAGGCTCCTGAGCAGGCTCCCATTGAGTTCTACGAGGGACTGGATTTCAATGGCAAGTGATGGTGCTCCTCAATGCTGTAAATAATTCTTGATCATGTTCTTACTTCCATATCATTCAGAAATATGCACATTTAACAAATGAGAAACACAAAAAATCATGCATGACGCCAAAATGAACTGAGAGTACCACTGGTCCAATGAAACACTGACCTACAGGCCAAAAGCAATAAAGCTCAAAATACTCAAATTAAATCTAAAATGGACAAAATTGTTTCTAAATTGACAGCAACTCGGTTTGACTTCATGATTTTTCCCCTCTATGTATACCTGGGATAACGGTTTGAAAATGTCTTATGATTATAGCGACCAAAATGATCGTGTTATCAGTATTAATAATTGATATGTATTTGTATAATAGCCCTCTTTAAAAACCTCCCAAAATAAAAAATACTGTTAATTAAAACTGATTTATGCTGGACAGTATTCATTTATCCTATTACTTTTCATTAAGTCATCTTCCTACAAAATTGTCAAATCATAAATCATCTTCACACCAAGAACAGCATAATTCAGCACATGGATTTTTGATATACGTTTTAAAAAATAGGTTATTAATTAGAAAGTAAAACATTATCAAGGCAATGCTTCTTATGTACATTTGTTTAACTGGCGCAATATTTTGATCTGGTGTCACGACTGAGACTGTTGAAGCCATATTAATGACAATCGTATACTTTATTAAATAAAACTTGTACCTAAGCACTGTGGCAGTAGGTCTGGGGTGGCGTAGGCCCTTTAGAGCTAGTAGTTTGTCTCCTTGAGTTAGAATCATGTCCTCCTCTCTGAGCTCATTCTGTAGTGTAAGAATGTGTCAATAACAGTATTATTGTATTGTGCACTCAGATATGATTGGTAGATTCAGTTCCTCAGGCTTCTTACGTCATCTACACTCGGTGGCTTCATAATGGAGCTGTCAATGGACATTTCGTCCATGCTGGAGATGAGACGGGCCATGTTTCTCTCCTGTTGTCGACTTTGCCTCAGCTGCTGTTGCTTCAATTTGGAACGATGGAGATCACCTTGCACCCACATACTGTGCTGCTTCCTTAAGAGAGAGAAAGCGCTCTTTAGACCAGGCTTTTTATGCCCTTATGCACCTCAGTCTGTCTGTAGAATTTGTGGACTTACTGTTCGAGAAAGTGCTGCTGTGGTCCAATGACGGAGCCCGGTCTGCAGATTCGTGTCCAGGCAATGGCCTCGGGTGCCGTGAAGCGATAATGCTTCATCAAGTAGCAGCCTATTAGAGTGCCTGTCCTGCCAAGGCCAGCTGTGCAAAGAAAGTGGGAAAATAATAATTGAAAAATCTAAAATATTCTTTTTTAAATTAATCATTTAAATTAAATTTTGAAAATGCTCCCCATTGCATGCAATCAAACTGCTTTGTTCAAAGTATTTTGGCATTAATTCATTTGTCTGATAAGACAAATCCAACATGGAAGGGTTGTGTGATTTACCATCATCCTCAAAATCTATGAAAAAAACATGTGACTTGACAATAAATATAGATGCACTGATTTTGAAATTCTGGTCGGCATCAATAAGCAATGATTGTTGTCATACTATGGCTGTTAATTGAGTATACTTTTTTGTTGAAAATTTAATTTAAAACTTAAAAATGAAATGAGAAATTCATAAAAAATGTATAAAAATACAATACATTAAACAATAAACTAAACAATAAAATCAACTTTAAACACAGAAATTAATTCAGCTGTTAATTCAGGAACAAATAAAAATTCATTGTAGACTGATACTAATTCATTAAAAATGTCTAAAATCAGCTGATGACAAGTATGTTACAAATTTAAGGTATAGGCATTAATTTAATTGCTAAATTGTCTCAATATCAGATTCTGGGTCAATATCAATACATGTTTTAAATACATGTTCACTAGCAACATAAAATCTGGGTCCTACACTCTTCCAAAAATTGCAAGATTGTACAATATCTCCTTTGCACTTTTTATTTACGCAGTAGTGCACCTTACTCCGGATGCAATTTCTTCATAAATCTTCATAAAGTGTCTCACCCTTGCAGTGGACAGCTACGGCACCCTTAGCGCTCTCACAGATGTGAAGGAAGCGTCTTGTGAGGAGATCACTGGGTGTGGTGCCGTCTACGAAAAACAGGTCGTGATGTTCAAACCCAGCGTCTGTGAAGCGCCGACCTTCATAAATCTTCTTGTTCAGTCGCACAACATCTGTGACGTTGTGCTGGCGGAAGTAGGAGAAGTACGCTTCTGGAGCGTGGAGAGGATAACCTGAAAGAGCCAAAACAGTCACCAGTTCAGAAAATAAGAACAATTACCAAAACATTGATCCAATAACCATTTGCTGGGGCAGAAGCTTTTAGCTCTAAATCTAATATGCCAGCTTACCGTTCTCTATTTTGGTCTTGGGATGAGGTCCACTGAAGGCCAACAGTTTTCCTGGCACAATCCAGTTAAAATCACCATTTTCTACACGCTTGTAATGCAAAAGATAAGAAGACTTGCTAAAACATTGTAGTTCATCAAAAACATACATGTTAACAACTGATGAAAAGAAGTTACATGCGTTGAGTTTTGTAGATGCTATGGCTTTTAAAGGTCTCATGTCATGCTCCTTTTTGCAGTTTTATTTTAGGTGTTGATGTCTTTAAGAATATATATTTGTGCTATAAGTAACAAATACCATCCTGATATGTTTTTATGTCAAAAACAGGTAGATTTTGGCCCGTCTGTTCATGAGCCTCTCTTCTGATTGGCCTGAGTGACGCACGACCAGGCCAATCAAATGTATCAACATCATTGCGAGGGTAGGTTTAGGGTAAGGTTAGGTCAGGGGGATCATTTTGATTGCATGATTGAGGAACACCGAGCGGTCTGAAGGTAGCCTTTCCCCCGTATGACGACATGAAGGGAAGATTCCAGATTGGGTCATCCGAGCTTTCATTTTCTCAGAGGCGAAGCAGGATACCCAGGGTTCGGTTTACACTTATCGCCATTCCTAGCTACTGGGGGACCATATGCAGGCTAGGGGAACTCATAATAATGTTAAAAAAACTTATAAAGTGAAATCTCATGCCATGGGACCTTTAGGTATCTTTTAGGTAAAGTTCCACTCAAAGGAATCATGTTAGACCTTAAGGCTGTACTACAAGTTCTTATCCGTTGGTTTGACAGCATTTCCTTCATGTTCTATTTTCAGACAGCAGGAAAATAAGATAACAACTGGTATTTTAGTGTGGCATGGTAGTCAAACATCTATGGAAAGATAGGTTGTGAAATGTTCCGTTGATAATTTGTTTGTTTTCGTATGTAATCGTATTCCCTTTTCCTTTCTGATCCCTATTAGCTGTGTTTACTAGAATGTTTACCACAGCAGGTAAATGCAATGTTTGTTATCTGTCAAAATGGCTGAAATCACACGGAAACATTATCGCTCGTCAGAATGAGAAATAAGAATATTAATACTGACATTAATAAAAGGTGCTACCTCATAATGTTCATATTCTTCAACATCAAAATTCTCAAAGTCAAAGAAGCCATGCTGCAAGGCCTGAGGAGAAAATTAATAAGAATAATTAATCATGAGACTTATATATATATATATATATATATATATATATATATATATATATATATATATATATAATTTAATATAATTATATATAATTTAATATATATATATATATATTTATATATTTATTTATATATATATAATTTAATATATATATATAATATATATATATATTACCAACATAATAGAAATTTCAGGAAGCATCTTCAAAAAAGACTATTATGCATGAACTAATTTTAAATAAATCCTTGATGCTTAAAAGGTTCAAAATGACAAGTTTTTCACTCAAACCATGTGTCCATTTCAAGTAAAACGCATTTCATTCCTAAAACTCTCCACCCACATGTCCTTTGTATTGGGCTTCCTGTTACTCAGTTATCACATTTTGTTATTGTGTTTTATGTAATCGGTCTGATAGTGCCTCTGCCAATTCCATATCCCGTGTAAGATTGAAAAGACAGATAATTGGACTAAAAGCTTATGTTCTGGGGATTACGTGTATTACGTGTCTACACTGTCCAGCCTTGATCCAAACAAAGTTTAAGAGTGTCACAAACTTTAACCTTCCTAAACATTAATACTTAAAACGATTGGTGCTTTTATAACGAACCCTTTAACACACATACCTTGCGGATTCCTTGTAAACAGTCTAATAGTGTTAAATCATATGTGCAGGTCCCAAAAGCAGCATCTCTATTTGGTAAATAAAAGAAATGCATGATTAAGAATGTTCTTCAAAAAAATAGTATTGCCGACGCGTGATCAGATCAGGTTCTCACCTGAAGGGCAGGTATGACACATTGGTTCCAGAGATCAGGGCCCGGTACACTTCCTCTGGAGTTCTTTTTAAGTAGATTACCTGCATACAGAAGCGAGACGTCACGACTAGAAATGGCTCTAAAACGAGGTCAGCTGGGTCTACATAGATCTTGTTTTTCGCTGTTCATAATCAGTTTGTTCTCATTGTCTGGGTTCTCTCAAATCCTAGTGAAAAGCAGGGGTGGATTTGGTGAATTTGGGGCCCCATGAAATAGCAATTTATTTACCGTTGGGATAAACCTTTAAACCCCTTTTAAGAAAAAGCTTAAAATATTATATTAAGTAGCATTATATTTACTGACGCAGACTACATTTTGGCACGACTGGGCAGCTCACTCATTCTGAAGAGGCGAAATGTACATTTATTATTTATTATTACATTTGTGTGCCTCTCTGTGTCCGCGTACTGTAGAAGAACGAGAAGGACATTTAACTCGGACACGCAGATGGTTGCCGTGGTGATACGCAGCGCACACGGCAACCTAAGAGTGTCTGAACTCAACGAGCATCTCGTATATAAAAAAGCATTTTAGGGGGCCCAAGGCGGTCGCTTGCTTTTACCAAAGGGCCAAGTCCGCCCCTGGTGGAAAGTGATAGTTAAAATCGACAAAATGATCATCTTCTTTGGTCACAGGAACAGAGCTGGACTCACAGCATAAGCACCGATGAGGAAGGCCGCATTGGCTCTCTTTCGTTGGTCGTAACTGGTGTAATGGATGATGCGCTTTCTGGACAGAGTGAAAGACTGAAGACACACACGACACATTCATTTTGTTAGAGCTGTGCTGGTTAAAGGGGTATTTCATCAATAAATGACAATTCTGTCATCACTTGTTCTAGAACTGTATGACTTTGATACACGATAGGAGAATGCTGCATTATTTCACTTAATAATGTGCAAAGTTTGAATATACACACATTACATTTGAATAAATGAGAAGCATGTTTATTGAATAATAATCTAACTTGAATTCTGTCCCTCACGGAAAACACAATTTTTTTGAGAAATCTGTATAAATGCAATTATAAAAAAAAGCGCCCTATTCTCTTGCTTTTTAAATAAATGCATTTTAAATAAAGTCTGAAAGAGCAGTTGACGTTTAATGGTGGTATTTAGTGTACATTTGGCTTCAATATTAATAAAGGTTGGCAAATATTATCATTTAGGAACAAAACGTAAGAATCTTTTTGGATTTTTCCATAATAATCCAAAAGCTAATGGAAAAATACAGTTGGGTTTTTTTTTTGCGCAGGGAACCATGGAAATGCTAACTTTGATATTGGCCTACAAAAATATGTCAGATTTATCAAAATAAATTAGCAACGACTTGAAAACGAGTAACTGATGACAGAATCTTCATATTTTGATTATCTTCTTTCAATACGATTTTGAGTTTTGTTGTATAATTAATAAAAATTCTTAATTATTCATAGAAAATATTCTCAAGCAGGCCCCAGAATGTACAGAAATCCCCGCATTAGGCAACTCAACACCAAACCCAGCATGATATATTTTACATAAAGATTAACAAAAAAAAAATTATATAAAAAAAACTATAAAAACAATGTTATATCGCTCAATATGAAAGCCAAAGCTATCCCTCTGATATGAACACCTGATTTTATGCACTAAATATCACTAACTGGTCATAACTTAAGACACGTTTCTTTTGCTTTTCTGTTAAAATTATAAACATTTCCTTACAACGTGGTTATACATCATTCAGATGGAGATAAAACGTATACAGAAAATTCCCTAAAGGTACACTGGACTTTAACGTTCAAATACTCGCATTATAAAGAGACACACATGAGCTGCAGAAAACCCCCTTGAACGCGAGCCATGCCCTTTAATCTGTCAGCTCCAGATACACAGACAGTCAGTGAAGTTTAATCATTCATGCCAGAAACTTCTGTTCCTTCCTCACGTGTATAGAGCGCTCTCTACTGCTCACCGCATGAACTCTGTGTGCCTCTTTATACAGTCTGACAAACACATCTCCATACACAAGCATTATAAACACGACTATGGCAGTTGTGAACACATATTAAGCTTTTACAAAACTGAACCATCAAGGGTCATTTTTATTCACTTTGTAATGCACTTAGCCAATGATTTTTTTTTTTCAAATATCCGTCATCTAAGATTCATAAATTCTTATATATTCATATGTACATCAAAGTGCTCGCCGATGGTATTTTATTTAAACTAGGCCCAGCAAATCACTTTTAGTTTAGTTTTGTTTTCTGGCAACTAAAGTCAGCGACTGAGAGTGCTTGAGATTCAATCACAAATCAGTGATTAATAATCAATTCAAAGATAAAAAAAGTCCTATATTTGATCAGTAAGTTAGATAACCAGTGCAAACACGTATTTGATTCAAAGATGCGCTTACCTTTAGTTTTTTGTTCAGTTTGCAGCAGTATCTGTACAGCATTGCCAGATTTAGGGGCCCAAAATCTGCATAAAAGCTTGAGACAGAAGCGGACCATAAAATCACCACTTGTCTTAAACAATAACGTGAGCGGATATGAGCTACGGCAAACCTTGTGAGGACTCACTTTTCATAAATAAATTCATCATCGGTGCAGAAGAAATGTGTGTTTGCTGTGCTCTTGGGTTTGCTTCTAAGAGTAGCGAAATACAGTCGATCTGAAAGAAAATACAACAGTGTACAGATTGAATATACTTCGTTTACTTCAGATAACTGCACTACATTCTGAAGACAAATATATAGGTGCAATTAATTTCATTAGTCACTTTAACAAACGCATTACATTAGCATAGCCTATTAATACAGATGGTAGTGGTAAGCCACTTTAAACAATATACTATATTTTATTCCATTGATATCTGAATGTGCATTAAAGAGATCATTCAAGAAAGGTGCAACACATGTTAGGACACCGATGTAATAAGACATTTCCACACGAATCAAGCAGATCACAAACTATTTTTACTCATTCAGCTTATTAATTATTACCTCTGATGAACTCGGATGGTCCGAACAGCTCGTCATCTCCCATTTTATTGAATACTGAAACTTTTACTGAATACCGAAACTAAATATTCCCACGCGCTTCGTTTCGTCTCAAAGGGGTTTGTTACGTTCCTGAAGTTTGAAAAAAATAAACGTATTTAAAAACGAATCCGTTATCTACACAGGAGCAAACCCCGCTTCTGCGTCCCGTAAGCTCATGTGTCCAATATAGACGACAAATCCTCTAAATCTGTCCCGAACGCAAGGTGACTTAAAAACACGATCATTTCCAGCAGGTGAATCTCACAGCGTTCTTGTCCTTTGGTTTTCCTTTCTCGTGCGCGGTTACGGCGTGCCGGGGTCTCCGTGCGGGTCGTTCAGTCGCTAAAAACTTCACGGGAAAAGTTAAAGGGACATTGCCTAGTAACCACGTGCCACACCGCCACACAAACGCGCGTTGCTAAGGAGGGGTTAAATTCGACCAATCAGAGTTCGAGACGCAGCGCCCTCTGTGATATTTGGGATTACTTTGTGTTTACATCCAGAGACGCACGTTTCCCAGAAAACTATTAACTAAAATATTTGTATATTGCAAAATTGTTTGTAGACATTATATATATATATATATATATATATATATATATATATATATATATATATATATATATATATATATACTTTCTGTCTTTGAAAGCATATGCTTCAGTGTCAACGTTAGCATTGCAGCCTGTTTTGTCATGAGTCACATAATGTCGCTGCCATAATGTGAAATGAAACATTTAAGGATTTTTCTGCTCTTTAAATGACGGAGGTGTGTTTGCCGTGTCAGCCGACCTCTCAGCATCAGCGGTTACACGTGCGGCTGACGTGCTTCGACTCTAAAACTCTTAACACGATCAGGCTTGAGTCAGCTCAGCTACGGCCTCACACACCGGCAACCCTCCGCCTGTGCATCAGAGCCCATAAGCTTCATTTATCGTTACCATGCAGGCCGACGCGAAGAAACATACAGTGTTTGCTCTACATCGATAGGACATGCAAGGAGCGCTTCGCTTTTTCCACATTTTGCTACATTACAGTCTTATTCCGAAATGAGTTCAATTCATCACTTTCCTCAGAATTCTACAGCTACCACACAATGACAACGTGAAAGGAGATGGTTTGAAATCTTTGCAAATTTAAAACGAAAATCACACGTATTCAATATTTATTGAAGCACCTGGCACCAATTAGAGGCTCAGATTTTTTGGGTATGATGCTACAAGCTTGGCACACATTCCTCCCATTCTTCTTTCCAGAGATGTTCAGTCGGGTTCAGGTCTGGGCTCTGGTTGGGCCACTCAAGGACGTTCAAGGAGACTCTCGTAAACACTTCTTTGTTATCTTGGCTGTGTCCGCTTAGGGTCATTGATTGTCCTTTTGGAGAACGAACCTTTGGCCCAGTCTGAGGTACAGATCACTCTGGAGCAGGTTTTAATCAAGGACGTCTCTGTAACTTGCTGCATTCATCTTTGTTTTATTAGACCTGAGAATTTGCTCAGTGCCTTTTACTGTAGAGTGGTGGAGTGCTGCTGAGATGTTTGTTCTTCTGGAAGGTTCTCCTTTCTCCACAGAGAAGAGCTGGAGCTCAGCTCATCAGGATCTTGGTCACCTCCCTGTCTAAGCCCTCCTCCCCCCGATCGCTCATTTCAGCCCGGGGCGGCCCTCTCTAGAAGCTTCTTCCATTTATGGATGATGGAGGTCACCGTGCTGACTGGTACCTTTAATGCTGGAGAAATTGCTTTGTATTCTTCCAAAGCAGGTGTAGAAACATATCAAGAAAGATCAATGGAAACAGGATGCACCTGAGCTCAAGTTTGAGTGACGTGGTAAAAGGCTGTGAATACACATGTACTTGTGTTTTTTTGGTTTTTTCCATGAATTTACAAAGATTTCAAACAAACGTCTTTCACGTTGTCAATATGTGCTACTTTCTGGATGCACTGTAGATAATATAGATAGATAGATAGATAGATAGATAGATAGATAGATAGATAGATAGATAGATAGATAGATAGATAGATAGATAGATAGATAGATAGATAGATAGATGACAGATGGATAGATAGATAGACAGACAAATATAGATACATAGATAGGTAGATAGATAAATAGACAAATATATAGATAGACAGACAGACAAATATATATATAGATAGATGGATAGACATATATATAGAGATAGACAGACAGATATATATATATATATATATATATATATATATATATATATATATATATATATATATATATATATATATATATATATATATAGATAGATAAATAGAATTATTGTTCTATTGGCTATTGTTCATAGTTTTTTGTGGAAAACAATTAATTTAATTCCTTTTGAAATAAGGCTGTAACATAACAAAATGCTGAAACAGGAAAGAGCTGTGCAAAATAATTTTGGATCCACTATAGATAGATAGATAGATAGATAGATAGATAGATAGATAGATAGATAGATAGATAGATAGATAGATAGATAGATAGATAGATAGATAGATTACCTGAGATGTGTGTTATCCAGGCTGTTGGTGGCACCATGACCTGGCGTCTGGGCTTGAAGCGCCAGTGTCCCCTCCAGGCCGACACATGGGACATGCCTTCATTGAGGTCTGTAAAGGGTAGGAAGAGGATCCCGCTGATGAAGAATCACGTCCTGTTCACCTTCATGTAAACCAGAGGCAGCCGGAACATTCCCGGTCACAGAACAGAAGAAAGAAGCTGCGTTTCTCCAGAACGCCTCTCAGCTCCAGCTGCCAAAGAGCTACGAAACACAGGTAAGAGCGGCTCAGGTGACGGCCTCGGGTTACAGCTCAGAGGCTCCGGTGCTGCCAGGGGCTTTCGGTTACTAATTCACAGAGAGACGGGAACGTCACTCCCGAGTTCTCGCTCTGACTGGACTTGCGGTACGACCTCTGTGACACACTCGTATTGTTCTCCATCAATCTCCGTTACAATAAAGTGGCGTGGGATTTTAAAGACTGCAGCAGTCTGGATTATTCGAGGGTCAGCGCTGAGGTAACACCTGAGACGAGGACATGCTCAGAGGACAGAGGCCAAGTGGAACAGGGTTTCTAATAACAGGCAGGGTCACCCACAGCGTTACAAGAGAGCTTATCAGCACTGTAGATATTTGAGAAACGCTGGAGGAGGAGCTCTTCCACTCCGGACACGGATGGAATGAAAAAGCAGAAAGATATCTTAAGTGCTGCTTGACATGACATGCTTTGGACACGTAGAGCGTGTCAGAGAGAGACCTGTAATTATGACATGGCTGACTGGAATGCTCCATTCTGACTGGTCAGTCACGGCAATCACACAAATATTTCGGTGTAATGTCTGTATAATCGTTCCATTGACCCATGTATTGTTATTAAATAAAGTTAAATTATTAAACCCAAATATTAAAATTCTGTCATCGTTTATTCACGCTAGAGTTATTTTGTTTTTAACCCGGGCTGTTTTGGGTCCCCATTGACTTCCACAGAAGGAAAAAAATACTATGGAAGTCAATGGTGACCCAAAACATAATTTTTTCAAAAAATATCTTCCTTTGTGTTCGGCAGAACAAATAAATTCGTACAGGTTTGGAACTACTTGAGGCTGAGGAAATTATGACAGAATTTTCCATTTTTTTCATTTTGGCATGAACTATACCTTTAAGAATGTTTTCCACTAATTGAAATGAAGCTGAAGAAATTACAAATATAAGACAGGAGACTGTAAACTTCAAATGATGTTGAAAAAACCCAAAAAAGTAGTCTAAAATTATTTAAAAACAGCACACAACTAAATGACACAAATGTACAGTACATTAAAATGAAAAAAAAAAAAAAAAAAAAAAAATATATATATATATATATATATATATATATATATATATATATATATATATATATATATATATATATATATATATATATTTATATATATTTAAGATTTAAAATATCAATAGTATGTAAATAACTTAAAAATACCACTATTTCCATCAGTGTGGTCATTTTCTTTTCACATGATAAAATGATTTAGACTATTAATAAATGCAATAAGCTCAGTCTTCCTGGTTTTTATTGCAAAATAAACCCTGATATGATGCAAGAATAAACCATGTTTTTTTTTTGTAATATGCTGTTTATTTCTGAACGTCGATACAATGTGCCATTTTTATACTAAAATTTGATGCAAATCATTTGCAATACATTTTGATCATCAAATGATTTATCAGTAGATCAATATTAAAGATTTGATCATCATCATTTAAACCGCATAATTTGAAAGTTAGTCAAAGGTTATTCAGAATTAGGTCCTATTAAGTTGTCATAAAGACAATGATGATTTAATACCAGTCATATTTTAGTACGCTAATTACTTAAGTGTCCTTCGGGCAAAATGTAATTGCGCAGAAATGCACCAGAGGAGTGATGTTAAACCCCATGCTTCATCTCACACAGTCAGACCTCGTCATCTATTGTCGTCTAAACCCACTCATTTGAATCAGCCAATTAAGTAGCAGCTTAAAGTGTTTGTGGAAAAGAAGTTCAGGGTCAAAGACGCTGTGCTAATCTCATCATCAGAGGAATGACTGCTGAACTGTGAGTGACAGAGACTGAGGTCACCTGACCTCCAGCAGAACCAGACCAGTGTATGAAGCAACTGCTGATTAAAACTATTTATATGACATCAAATTGCCATAAAACGATTCATTTTAAATTATTTCGAACATGACATGACATGAACTCACAAATATTTTCATTTAAAAAAAATTATCGAATGTGTACTTCAAATCTTAAGTATATTTTAGAAAAAAAAACAATAAATTATAAATTACACCTTTAAGGCTTTAGGGATTCAAGGGTTTAATGATAATAATAATGTCGTTAACTTTGTAATTCATTTTCTATTTATTTATTTTATTTTATTTATTTTATTTTTTTTTTGATACAAAAGAGAACTAAACGCCCATTGGCTGGTCATCGTAGGCGTGAGCACGACGTCAGCAGAGCGTAACTAAACAAGAGAATTCTAAAGTGAGAGATGATCAACTCAACACCACTCGCGATTCGCGGTGACAGGAAGTCCTGCTTCGCTTTACCCCCGCGAAAACAGTTTCTGTTAAATAATAAGCGGTTGTAGCATTGCGTTATGGTTGATTCTGTGTTACAGACTGCTGTTGTGTGCTCGCTGAGCTGATCGTCCACATCGCGGGGTTCCAGGATGTTGATATGTAGTGAGAGATCTCCCTCGTGTATCATCTCTGTGAGAGTCTTGGGCGAACATGGCGGCGGTGACACCAGTTCGATGTTCTCTGAGAATCCTGAGACGTCTGGTGAGTTTATAAACAATGATGCTTAAAACCATATCGATAGTGTCAGCGTTCCCTTTTTAGATCTTTTTTAGCTAATATGCATGACTTTAAAATATGACTGCCGAGGTGCTCAGTCCAGTCCTCTGTTAAAGTCATTACCGCATACACTATTCAAACAAAACAGACCCGCTGTCATTTACGCCATTAAATGCTATGCAATAAGTTATATGTCTTGTATGTATTTCATATACAGTTTAATGTATTAGTTAAAGCAGTAACTGACACCAGCAGAAAGTTTTAATGGTTGTGTGCATCACAGCCCCGGGTTGTATCCCATCGCCTCCAGCAGTGGCCCAGGCTCCAGGCTCTTGGACCGGCCCCTGTGTTTCACATCTCCACTCCCCTCACTTCAGTCCACTGGAGAGGCTTCAGATGCAGCCAGGGTATGTGCTTACACATACACATTATTATCATTTATTTTAAGAGATGATGCTAAACTGGACCGCTGCCGTATTTATTTGTTTGTACTTCTAGTGGCCTCTGGACAGGTGCTGCAGTTTAAACTCTCGGACATTGGAGAGGGCATAATGGAAGTGACGGTGAAAGAGTGGTAAGCTTTTGTCGCTTGTCTTGTAAAATGCATTTACAACAAAAGCATTTATGTAACTTTAAGCTGTGATGTTTGCAGATATTTTACAACACGTTAAGTTAATGTGAAGACACTATAGGGATATTACCGATTAAATGAAACACAAAAGTCGTCTGCTGCAGAAAGCGCTTCTGAAATGCCATTCATATGAATTTAGCCTAGACTGTTTAATGCAGCTCAGAGGTGACATGATCGCATTTACCCTGCAAATGTAATAGCATTAATAATGCAATGTCATTTTTGCTCAGAAGCAATAGATATTTGTGAAGGCTTTATTATTGTTAACTATTACATTACAGCTAATTGTAACGTGAACAGCTCTCATTTTTGTTAGTTGTTTTTATGTGGTAACACTTTCTATTAAGCCCATATTTATAATACATTACAAGGTGTTCTTAAGGCATTATAATGAATGCACAATGCATTAAAAAACATATATAACATCTAATCAGGAAAACAATTATAATATAACACATTATAATATTTACGTATTTGTGATTATAGCTATATAATGATTATTTATAGAATAATAGTTTCCTGTGTGGATAATTTTGAGGAGGATGCAAGGTAGCATCATGGTAGCACATTCGAGGAAAAAAAGAAATAAATCTAATAATTTTCGTAAGTTCATTGCATTTTATAGCTGATCGTACTCTTAAAAGCAAGTAAATGTTATAACACATTAAAACTGTTCTTATGAATATTCATGAGATGATACAACTTTATAAAGCTATTTGTAATGCATTATGCATTCATTGCAATGGCTTAAAAAAATACCCTTTTCATGTATTAGAAATTTAGGCTTCGTGGAAAGTGTTAGCAAAATCCATAACCTGAATTTAGAGTAGCTTAACAATTAAGTAAATAGCAAAAAATAGTGATGAACGAGTGCATATCCCAAATATGCAAAATGATGCCTTTATTTTGCTTCTCTGTCTTTATGCAGGTATGTGAAGGAAGGGGACAGAGTCTCTCAGTTTGACAGCATTTGTGAAGTCCAGAGCGACAAAGCGTCCGTCACCATCACGAGCCGCTACGACGGCATCATCCGTAAGCTGTATTACGACGTAGATGCCATCGCACATGTTGGTACGCCTCTTGTGGACATCGAAACGGACAAAGCCCTGGGTCAGTGACCGCTGCGGATCCTATTCTAGCCGCTGACTTTGAAATGTCCTTCCAGTTCTGTCACTGTGTAGTAAAAGCGTTTGGCCTGTTATCCTGCAGAGGGCGCCCCAGAGGAAGACGTGGTGGAGACTCCGGCAGTATCCCATCAGCAATCGCATCAGGAAATCAAGGGCCAGAAAACCCAGGCGACACCAGCGGTGCGCCGTCTGGCCATGGAGAACAATGTAATTTTGAATTGCATCAGGCTGTAACCGACCTACAGCACCCAGTCATTGTGGCGCCATTTTTGCTCTCGGCCGTTTCTGATCTCTAAATCTGTCCTCTGGTAGATTAAACTGAGCGAGGTGGTCGGGACGGGAAAAGACGGACGTATTTTGAAAGAGGATATTATCAATTTCTTAGCCAAGCAGACTGGAGCTATCCTCCCGTATGAAGTCCAGAAAAGCCCATCACCCGCTGCAGACACCCCACCCAAAGAAAAGACGCCCGTCATGGCTCCTCCGGCGACCCCGAGACCCGTCTTCACTGGGAAAGACAGAGCAGAGCCTCTGAACGGTGAGTGTTAATGTTGTTGTAAATAGGTTATGCATGCAACCTCTTCTGTGATGTGCACATTTTGAATTTCTGTGGGTGAAGTGTTAAAAAAAATGTCTACTAGCATGTCATGTGGTGCGACTGGGTTACTCCACATGACATATTCAGGTTTTTAAATCGGCATTAAAACCAGCCTGAATACATAAAGTATCTGTAAAGGATCATTCAATTATTATTTAATTAGTAAATAAATAAATTAATAACTATATTAGTATTAGTATCCATAAATGTAGTATACATTTCATTTCTGCCATCTGCTGTTTTAAATGCTTAAGATATTTTACACCAAGAATCATGCATCTGCAAATACTCAAACTCTTGAAAGGTGGATTCTGATTGGCTGATTGAATGATTATTAAAATGTTATAGTTATCGTCCTTGCTTAAGAACTTTCTCCGTGTTTTTAACTCAACCTTAAAAAGAAACCTTCTTATTTGTCATTGATTCGCCTGTTCTCTTCGATATGGCGGCGAGCGCAGGTTTCCAGAAGGCCATGGTGAAGACCATGACTGCTGCTCTGAAGATTCCTCACTTCGGTTACTGTGACGAGGTGGACCTGACGCAGCTGGTGCGGTTACGCTCAGAGCTGAAGGAGCTGGCGGAGTCTCGAGGTGTCAAGCTCAGCTACATGCCTTTCTTCATCAAGGTGCTCTCCTGTTACCTTCCACCACTGCCACCTGTTTCTGTTCAGACACATTAAACATTCAAGGTCCATCACACTGTCAGATCAAATACTTTTCCAGACATTGAAAGTAAAATAAAAAGAATATCAGAGAGGGAGAAAAAATTAAATGTGCACTTGCTTTATGTGAATATTAAAGGGATAGTTCACCCAAATTCCGTCATGATTTACTCGCCTTCAAGTTGCTCCAAATCTTATTGGAGTTTGTTTCTTTTGTTGAAAAAGATATTTAGAAGAATGTAGGTAACCAAACAGTTTCTGGTGCCCATCGGCTTCCATAGAATTGTTTTAAACATACCATGGAAGCTAATGGAAGCATCAAAATTTCTTCTTTTGTGTTCTACAGAAGTAATAAACTTGTACAGGTTTGGAGTGAATGATGACAGCGTTATCTTTTTTGGGTGAACTATTCCTTTGACTCCAGGTGTTTGCGGGCAGGTTATAATGACAGCTTGTATTCTTGCGTTCAGGCCGCGTCCCTGGGGCTCTTGCAGTTTCCTGTTCTCAATGCCTCTGTGGATGAAGGCTGTCAGAACATCACATTCAAGGCAAGACCAAGACCAAAACACTTCAGTCACGCGATCACAGCCTTTCGTATTAAAGCCACGGTTTGCTTAAATGTCCCGAAGAGCTCAAAATGAGTAACATTTTTATTGTTGTCAGGCATCTCATAACATCGGGCTGGCGATGGACACTCCTCAGGGCCTCCTGGTGCCCAATGTGAAGAGCGTACAGGCCCTCAGTGTTTTTGACATTGCTGTGGAGCTCAACCGTCTGCAGCTTCTGGGTTCATCCGGACAATTGGGCACCTCTGACCTCACCGGAGGAACCTTCACCCTCTCCAACATCGGCTCGGTGAGACTCCCATGGCTTTACACTTTGAGTGCAGATTCCCAAGTGTGCAGTTCTAGTGCCACCAAATTGAATTGCTTGAATAAAGTTTCTGAAAAATCTCCAATCTCCGAATAGATTGCAGTTGGTTTTTACGCCACTGGTGTTTTTCACGCCACTGTATTTGATCTGGAATGCTGCATCACCCTGTTTTGGGCCTCATGATTATTAAGCTGTCATTTTTGAAGGTTATATATTAGAGACCAAGAGCTTCTTTTTATAAGCTAAGCATTCACGCAACAGCAGGCTTTCAATGGCTTTCTATTTGCTATCTAGCGATGATCAGATCTCTCATCGTAAGGGAATTAAAACAGTCTTTTTTTTTTTTTTTTTTGTTGTTTAGATTGGAGGGACGTATGCCAAGCCGGTGATTCTGCCCCCGGAGGTGGCCATCGGAGCTTTGGGAAAGATCCAGGTGAGCTGCTTGTTTTCTTCACGGATTAATAAAAAATGTATTTGTATTTAAGGAGGTGATTATATTGAATGATCGGATCTACAATAATAAGTTGATCTGATGTCATTTTTTTTGTGTACACTGTCATTATAATAAGGTATATATGCATCTATGTTGCCCAGTATATCAACAGTATCCTAATGAGAATGTGAAATACTCACTTTTTTGTATTTATTTATTCAAAAATACATCACAATAGAGCTCATGCATATTGTAACTGTAACATACTTCATTATGAGCATATATTCAGGTTAGTTTGGCATAATCTATGTGATAAATCGTATAATTTCTATGATTCTTAATTATTATTTATCTTTCCTTTTTAAATTACGATGTAGCTTTGCAGCATTTTAATATTATAATTTTTTTTCCCCCGTTAAATAAAAGTCATGTGGTGCGACCATCATGCATAAATCAACACACAAATATGAAATTATATCATAGAGTGGACTCTAAAAGTTAAAATATCAGATAATTTGATCCTTTTATGACAAAGCGAAATAATTGTAAACTGTCACGTGGTACGACTCCCCAAAAACACTACTGATAATGCAAATGTTTTTACATTACCATATATTTATTAAAATATGTAATTACTTTTTACTTCATGGTTACACCACATGACATTTTAGATGCATTAAATTACCACATCTGTTGTAATAGTGTAACTGTATAAAGCCAACTAAATGCAGTTCATGTATTTGAGAATCGCTTTTCTTTACCATTGCTCAACAAAGTTTCTGTAGGATTTGATGTGGTTGGGAGTTTTCCCTGATGACGCTGATTTTGCATAAGATTTAAGCTGGTCACATAAACCGACAATAAACAATAGGCCTTTTTGCCTGAAGATTTTCATAGAAACCTTTAAGCTAAAAGCCATTTCTCCGCTTTATCGCAGGTGCTGCCCAGGTTTAACTCCTGTGACGAGGTAGTGAAGGCACACATCATGAATGTCAGCTGGTCTGCCGATCATCGCATCATTGACGGCGCCACCATGGCCCGCTTCTCAAACCTGTGGCGCTCTTACCTGGAGAACCCAGCTTCCATGGTCCTGGATCTCAAATGAACACTTCCCTGGAAATCAAATCCCTCTGTCCGTCACTTCCTGCAGTGTCTTTACGTGTCGTGCCTATCATGTGAACACTCGAGCATCTGCTTTCACGTTCATCTTTGTTTCTCAAACAACTTTAAATTCCTTCTCTCGTTGCCTTAATTAAAAGCGGTTACGGTAACTTTGCATTGCAAAACACTCACCGTATGCTTTTGGAAATGCTGTTATGTAGCAGGGTTGAACATTTCAAATTTTCATTGTCTTGCTGTACACCAAGTCTGAAGTCTCAAATCACCCATAGGTTTTTCTGATGCCTTGTGTACGGAGGACGGAGGCTGATACTGACTGAATCTGTACCGTAGCGTCTCATTGTCTGCTGACTTTCTCTGAGACTTCATTCACACAAGCCTCTGTTGAGCTGACAGACAGCCACTTCATCTAAAACCACTTGCGTGCCAGCAATTGTGAAGAAAGGACCACCATTTAACTGTTAAAAGAACAAATGGACCACACATGTATAGATTATTAAATTTTGAGTAGAATAAATGTTTTATGGCAAGCCGTTTTGCATTGTAAATGTTCATGAAAGACAAAATCGTTTAATACGACGGACAGGCTTGACGTACAAGAGCTTGACTCTCAAACATTTACATGATTTGAGTCGTTTGGGCATGTTTATTATATTCTCTTCTGAAGGCTTGGATTAAGTATGAGATGGAGAGACCTCTTTATATTAGGTGGTCTTAAATACTAAAGACTATGGAAACTGCATGTAATTGAGGTATGGTTATGTTCAGGAGTACGTGTTGGGTTAGGGTTAAATGAGTTAAGAGTGTTGGGTTACAGTTAACGGTGTAACTACAACTCAAGCACTTTAAATGTAGTTAAGTATGTATACAAGTATACTGTAACCAGTGGTTAAACACATAGTTACAGGAATAGTTCAACCAAAAAGGAAAATTCTGTCATTTACTTCCCTTCCAGTTTTTTTCTGTTGAACACAAAAGAAGATATTTTGAAGAATGTAAGTAACCAAACAATTTTTTTTCCACAGCTGATGCCATTTTACAGAGCAGAGTGGCTCAGCCAATGGCTGATGTACTGGTCAACCTATAGAATAGGAAAAAATATTCTAGAAGTGGGGACCAGAAAATGTCAGAATGTATATTTTTAGGGTAACAATCTATTAGGCTACCTAATATGTGACCAAAGTGTCTCAAATTTCATAAACAAACAATTTATGGTGCATAGAAAAACAAGTCTTTCACTTATGTCACTAATGTTGTACATTTTTTTGATTAAGTCAAAAATGAGTACAAATGCCATGAGAAAACATCAACGGAGAAACCCTTGTTTTTTTTATTTTTGGTCCAAGCGTTTACTTGGGACAGTAGTACATGACATAATATGTGAGGTGTAGCCAGTGAGTCTTGAGTATTGCATGAACGTACCTCCTGTCTTACATCCATCTCGTTCTCAGACAGCTAGGCTTTCAGAGGTACAAATACAGTTTTTTTTTTTTTGATTGGAATGGATTATAAACCATCATACGAGAACTACCTGGGCATAATCGTTCAGAAAAACCCGTCCTTACATAATTTATCACGCCGAACTCAATGTGACGACTTATGCAACAAGTTTTACGAATGATTCACACAGAAACTCATTGTGCTCGTGTGTCAGCCGAAGACTCAGCTGAAAAGAAAAAGAAGGTGTCGTTTGTCCCAGAACCTCCAAAAACCCTCAGGTGGTCTAAGAATTAAACTCTGGAAGACACTGGCTGAAAATTAAACAAGGTCGCGGACATGGAATGCTACTTCGGTGGAATGTGACTGCTGAATAAGATCTGTGTGTGTTTAACAAGCTTTGAGAAACAGCAAAACGGGGTTTTGGGTTCATGATCATACGCAGGAAGCAAAATGACAGCTAAGGAATGCTTCTGATATTTGGCTTGCTCATAACATGAGCCTGACATTTTTAAAGCAAAGGGCGTTTTTCTCTTCTTCTGGGTCTACAATGCAGCACCTCTTCAACCTGAATTGACTTTAAGACACATGAAACAAACATAGGCAGACACTCATATTTGGCATTTTAGAGCAGTTAACTACATTGGTGGTTTGTGTTTAAACCAACTGGCAAAGTGTTTCAATAAATATGAACCAAATCAGTATTTATTTTTTTTCTTCAGAGCCACCTGAGGGTCGGTCAAAAGCATGCAGAGGTCCTGGGTAAAAGGTCCAAGGTAAATCCTTACTGTATTTAAAAGATTTCCTTTAAAGCAACGTTCAAGGCATCTCTCCTTCACATAAATAACAATGAAATGTACATTCAAAAAAAAGAAAAAAAGTATAAATTGTCAATATCATGAATGAGGGTAAACCAGTCCATGTGTCTGCTACATGAATGTCTTCAAACCCTCATCATTATAGAAGTCTTTAAAGACAAAGTATCCAAACCGATTGATTGATCACGATTGCTGCGATGATGTGTCCATAGTTTATATGAGCGCGGTCCCATCAAGCGGTTTGTGAACTGATGAATATATACACCGTCCATTGAATTCAATTTTTGTTTCTTCCACAAACTGGATCTTCACAAAAATGATCAAGGCAGTAATGCAGGAATCAAAAACAGTACAGTAACTAAGAAGTGGCTGCTCCTGTTGCGTGTGTGAGTCAGTGAGGTATGAATGTGTGTGTGTGTGTGTGTGTGTGTGTGTGTGTAGTCAGGCAGCTTTGTGATGGATTGATTGAATAGCTTCTGAAGTTGAGGCTCACTGAGGTCTATGGTCCTGTAAAAAACAACTTCTCAAGCCACTGGGGACGCAAGGGTCAGGTGTCATCATCTGTGTCCTCTATCAGGACTTTGGTGTCTCGGACCTTTGACCTGAAAACAAAAAAAGAAAAAGATTTTTTGTGAGTTGGAGAACCACTAATTAAAATCAATTCTGAAGAAGGAATCTCATTCTTATGTATTCTCCATCTATTCTACATCTTTGTGTCTGTGAGGTTGAGCGTACTGGGAGGAGAGGCGTGGTCTTCTCAAGGACATGCTGTAGCTCCTCTTCCAGTTCTTCTTTCCCTGTCTGTTCCTGACACCATCCTCCTGGTCCATCATCTGCTCCAGCAGCGTCTGGTCATCAGCATTTAGAGGCGCTACTGAGATGTCCCGCACAGCTCTGAACTCACCACAGTTATTAAGGTGCTCGTTCTCCAGGCGGAAGAAGTTCCAAACAAAACGCCTAAAACATACAACGGATTATAAGGATGGATTACTTTAGCATTTCCTGCTAAAAATTCATATGCAATTATTCGAGCAGACATCGATGGGCATGAAAGCCTGATAAATATAAACAAAGTGAATGAATAAATTAGTGTTGTTTTCTGACTGGTTAATAAAGCATTCCCGTAAAGCAAAAATAGAAAACAGCTGACATGAATAACCATCATTTCAATGAGGTCAACTATTAAAGGAAAATATCACCCAAAAATGTTACATTTTTGAAAATTTCACCCTCAAGGAATCCAAAATTTCATAAATTGCTTCTTGAACTGGAATTGTGTGGATTACTTGTCAATTATTATGATGTTTTTTTATCAGCAGACCCTGAGTGTAGAGGAACCACTGGTGAGCAAGTGATGTAATGCTAATTGTTTTCCCAAATTTGTGAGGAAGAAACAAACTCATTTACATCTTTAATGGCTTTAACGGATATAAGCTAATGTGCTCACCTGAAGACCTCCAGTGGTGCGAGCACAGTTGCCAAAATATCAGAAATGTTTGGGAATGTAGTCACAACCCCCAGAGAAAGTGGAATGGTCCATGCAAAGCGTAAGATTACATCTTCTATTATGGCACAGTAGTAGTAAGCCTGTTTAAAGACAGCACACAAATCAAGACAATGCAAATGCCGTAAGGAGGACAGTGCTGTTTAAGAACATTTAAATTTAAAGCATTCTTACTTTCTGTGGATATACAATCTCCTCTCTGAGGAGGGTGTTCTCCCCTGCATTACGGTCAAAAAGACCCCAATCCATCTTCAGGTCCCACAATAAGGTGTAGCATGAATTGATGATCTTGCAGGCAATCACCAGGTAAAAGAAGACCTGACCTTCTGGAAGAGCTAATGATATAAGAGAGCACAAGTTACATGACTGTAAACTTAGCTGCATGGCGTTCCCATTCTACCAGGCCAAAAATGTGTTTTAGACTTGTTTTGAATGGAAACAAAAATGTCATGTTGGGTAAACAAAGAATTTCAATCAGTATCCAAAGCATCTGATGTTCAGGTAAAGAATGTAACCGCTCATGTACTTACTTTCATGCGTCTTATAGAGCGCAGAAAAGATGACCACAAAGAAGGTAGTGGAGTATTTGCCAGCATTGACCAAATGAGGGAAGGCACGCTTTGTGTCCCGATAACGTCTCAGGCACTGCACAAACCGGAACCAGGCAGGCAAACACTGGATTACAGCTCGTACTCCATACGAGTATGAGTGACATATTCCTGCACCTGATTTGAAAGAAGAAAAACAACACATCAACCCGTTTTCAATAACTAATAAAAACTAATCAATGCCTAATAAAAAACATTTTGAATCCACAAAGGCAATAATGTTTATCTGGATACCCTCTTTACTCAATCCCCCATCAGATCCGGACCAATTCAATTCCATGCTGTAGAAACAGATCATGTACTCCAGGTCCATCAAAACCACTACTAGAGAGTTGAGCTGGTCAGCCAGCCAGAAATCAGCAAACCCCACTCTGTGAAATGGTGCTGTGACCACTCGAAACTATGAAGAGAAAAAGGTGGACAATAAATCAGGAGAAACAAGGAAATAACCAGCTTAACGAATTGCAAATGGAATATTAAAGTGTGACAAATGCTCTTGTGTGATGCGAAATTCTCCTGGCTCTTACCAGTAATTTGAGTAGCCAGAAGCGAGATTTGTAGTAGCACGTTTTAAAAGGGTTGATAAGGAAGAAGAAGAAGAACCCATAGAGAGCTAGAGGGTTCGCTTGTATAGGGATCATTGTGTGCTGAGCGAAGATGCAGGACAGAATACTAACACACCAAAGAACTCCAAGGAAACCAGCAATCTGCATGAAAACAGAGAGAAACACATGTATAAACTGGTTCTTTACACTGTTTAAGCCTGTCAGGAAATTTGACAGGAGTTCAGGACTGCTAAATCTCTAAACGTATAAAGCGGCAGTCAAAATAAAGAGGGATCTGTGATTTTTTTTGAACACATATACAGCTGTTCTTTTTTCAAAAACTTATGAATTGGTAAATTCAAAGAGTCGAATGGAATGAAGGACGAAAAAAATATTAAGCAACAGTATTATATTTAACCACGTGTTGCAGTTACCTTGTTCAGAACCTCAATCACAGATTTCTAATTACCTCAAAGAGATGCTGATGGGACAGGTTATTGCGGGGGTTGAGCTCAAATATTAAGACATGGTTCACTCCAGCCTGCCTCCATCCATACGTGTTGATGCCCAATAAAAAAAGGAACTCGATGAGCAGGAAACCACCCCGATAAATTCTCACTAAAGGCCAAACACTCTTCTCCTTTCCATCAAGAAGTTTAACCACACCTGCAGTTGTGCAAAACATAATTGTCAAAACAACAAAATGATCGCAGGGTTGCATTAACGCTGTTTAAAACAACTTTAGAGAAGTAACTAAAAGCTTCATTAAAAATAGCAGTTTTCGAAAAGGTGTCTGAGAGGTTATATACCTGTGATAATGACCGTGACTATTAAAGCAACAAAGACACCACAGTAGAGTCCTACTCTAAAAGTAGTCCATGCTGGTGCAGGCTAAAACAAAGAACACAGGATTGTGAGATGTTTGTGTCCGTTAAACAGTACTAATGAAAGGTGTTTTAGTAAAGTCATTGAGTGTCCTACTTGTGCTGCTCCCAATGGGGGCACTCGGAGCCTCTTCATGGCTTTCTGTCGGTCTCCTCCTTCCAACTCTGTGGTAACAAGGCCCTGGGGATTTGAGAACATACTGTCAGAATAACTAACCACTACAATTCAACTGAACAGAGAGTGATTTTTGTTTGAAATTCTTAGATTTAAAGCGAAAAGAGTCATTTGAGTATATGGTACCTCAGTTTCAGAGATGAGCTGAGTGATCTTCTTACAGGTGTAAAAAGGAGCCACTTCAACATGGGCCACACGCCAGTCAGCGCCTCGTGCCGTTTCAAAGATCTTGTCATGTTTCTTTAAAATCTTCCGAAATCCTGTGAAGTTTAGATTCTGACAAAGAGAAAGCAGTTGCACTTTAAATGAGTTTCACTTCAAAGAATGGCTGATTGGAAAATAATAAAAAAGAAAAACGTTGATTTTAGATGTATCATATTCAAATAAGAATTGTGAAAAAACAACCGAAATTATAAGAAAGTTATTATGTGCATGTCCAATCCACCAAACGTCATGGCACGATTTCCAATATTCAAGGCTTTTCTTAGGCTACGTTCAGACTGGAGGCAAAAGTGGCTCGATCCAATTTTTTGCACAATTTTTTTTCCGTACTAAGCACTAGAGCTTGTAAAAGGTAGCCTAATAGTGTTTTGCATACTCTCTGACCTGGTAGTTCTGCAGCAGGATGAGGCTGAGGTAGAACTCGCTGAAGGCCAGCTGCAGGTCTTTGATATTGCGATGTTTACAGCGCTCCTGCTGTGACATGTGGAAGACAGTACGGCGGCGGCGCAGACCCGTGGCTCGACTGCTCTCTCGCTGTGCATCCAGAGAAGACTGCAGCTCATTCTGCAGCGTGGCGAATCGTCGCTGTGCTTCTGCAAGCTTCTCTGTGTCACAAAAGAATGGATACATCATAAGTATGTGACGCAGCTGGATATATCTGGTCTAATTATGAATGTCGATTCATGTCCAGGGCTCCTTACAGATAAACTTCTATTACCTTCTATTAAGCACGAACTGTAATAATATTGAATTTGATGAGCAATAAAGACAATCCTCCACACATCACAACCAGTCATTTCTAATGTGTTAAACAAATTACTTGTTGCATAGACCGACACTTACTGAATGAAAAAAATATATATGAATATTAAAAAACTTGAGTAACAAGCCCACAAAACTGCATATGACTTCTTTCAATTTATTGGCTCATACAACGCTCTTTCAGCATGAATTCAAATTTCAAGTTTTCATGGCCACAATGTAACACTTGACTGCTAACCTTTTTTTATTTTGTAAACAAAGCCTTGTCCTTCACTCATTCCAAACATTCACATCACAAAACACTCATATGAATGTGCAAAAATGGTGTGGTTATCAAGGTAAGCCATAAAGCCCTATTTTATGTTAACTTTAAATGAAGAATCATAATTGATTATGAATAATCGCTGAGCCCCTGGTTAGATAACAAACAAGTGGTCACGGGCCAAAATGAGAACTGTTAGAAAAAGAGAAAGCAGGTGGTTATTTCAAACAAAAACAAAAAAAACAGCAGTCCTGATTAAATGCCAGTCCTGGGTTTAGCTCAGGGGCTTTAATTTCTGTTTTTGCAAAGTTAAATCTCTGTGATGGGTTATCAGTCACTGTAAATACTAAAGCAGACATAAAGTGTGGGCTTCACGTTAAACAAGTCTAATGTTCACACTTAGTTACCTGAATAGAATGTGTTGATTTTGGCCAGCTCCTTCTCACATGTTTGGAAGAACTTCTCCTCAAACTTGGCATAGTATCTCTTGACAGTGTCTTCATCTGTGACTAAAGAACGGAGCAACCGTGAAAATATTATTCAGCAAAACACACAGACACACAAAGAGAAAAAGAGGAAAAGAAACTTAAGGAAAACTTTGTTTTCTCTCACAGCTTCTTGAGGTTGTGTGTATATATGTGGGAAAGAAAAAAAGGCAGTGAAGAGCAGCATGTCGGATTAATTTGTTGGACCTTCTAAATATGACTTCAGGATCTGAAATATCATTGGCTAAAAAGCAAGCAGGTTCACACTGAAAATGTTATTCTTGTTTATTTCTTGTTATTTCTGTTTAGATACAACAAGGTAAAGTCATTACAAGCATTTAGAGAAGATTCAAATTAACCTTTTTGCAAGTGAAATCTGATTAAAATAAGGGTCAAAAACAGAATGAATAAAAAGGAGCTATAATGCATGTTGAAGTCACTGGAATACACTCTACTGAGGCAACTGAGGATACCCTTTTGGACCAACAACCAATTCATCTGGTAACGTTGTTGCATTAATTGCACAAGGAAACAGTGGTCTAAACGACAACAGAATCATTAAGTCCACACATATAAACTGCCACAGAATTCCTGAGATCTGGAAAGACCCATATAAATGTTGTAAAATCTAGCATTACACTGGGTCTACATTTGATGCAAGCAGTGTGATGCAATGAAAGAACCCATTATAACTTGTGATTTTGTCCACACTACACAGTACACCGATACCCTGATGCTCCAAATGTTTGTGCAGCTTCCAACAGCAGGACAAATGGATTTGGAAAGTTTGCTTTTACACAGCCAGTGTAGACAACCATTGAAGATATTATGAAGAAAGCTGAAGTGAAAACAACACTGGACCGCACAGACTATGAAAAAAATTTGACAAAAAAAAAAGAAAAACATGTCTGGTGTTTATTTGTTTTGCCTTTGTATTGCAGGTATTTGCAGTAAAACAATAATACTGTGAATTATTGAACAGTTTTAACAGTTCTCAATTTTCAATATATGTTAATAAGTTTTATTTTACTGTGATGGCAAAGCTGAAATTTCAGAAGAAATTACTCTTTAGTGTCACATGGTCCTTCAGTAATCTTTGTAATATTTTGTGGAAACTGTGATGCTTTTTCCAGGATTCTCTGATGAACAGAAAGTTTACTTGATGAACAGCATTTACTTAAAAACCTTTTTTTGTATCAATGTATCCTTGTTGAATAAAAGCATTAATAAAAACTCTGCACAGTGGTGTACCTTTTTTGCATTCTGCATAAGAAAGAATGCATGGAAGTAAATGGCGACAGAAATTTCATTTTTGGTTGAAGTATCACTTTAAGGAATCCCTGTATAATTATTCTGCGTCATGTCTTTCCAAGATCCATTGTCTGAGAACCAAACGTCAAGACTAATTAAGTCGGCATGGTCTTAAATCACAATAATCATAACAGTTCACAGGTCGTGACTTCAAACATTTACAGTTAGGGGGCATGTGAAGTTTCTGTTGACTGTAAATACTTTTGACACCATAGAGACGTAACTGCATGATATTCCCCTCTGAGGAACAAAACGCAGAGCGCAATGACAGTAAGTCTGGTTGATACTGTCCAGACAGACAGACAATGAATCACTATCGCAGGGCTCTCAGACTTGGGAAAATGACTCACGGCTTAAAAAAAAAAAAAAAAAAAAACACTTTATCCTAAGAACATTTTAAGAAATTAGGAAATTCACATTGGTGCAAAGACATATTTAACTCTTCAAACGAAGAGGCCAGTGAAGAGAATATCGTTACATGGGTTTGTGGAATCCAGAGTAAAACAAATGAGGAAAGAGAGGGAGGTTTACTTTGCGCACATTATTACTCGTATTTCATCTACCAAAGCTCAAGCAACGTGGCCTGTATGTGGTTCAAAAACACGTGTCACCTGACGAAACTAAAACATGACTCTCAGCTGCAAACCTTGAAACGCTAGACTCACAAAACAACCCACAATCCTACACTTCCACAACAAATACTGTTAGTCTAGTCTATTAGGCTTTGATCATAAATAAGCCACATTTAAGAATCATTAATGTGCAAGTTTTATTAGGTATCCAAGATTTATAAGGAACTGGATCCTTGATCAAAGTACTCAGTTCAACAAATTCTTACGGGTCAAAAATCTCTGAGTAAGCGCTTGACTTATCACATGATAAGTCACATATCAGTTACTATAAAACCCTCAGGTAAACAACTAAGAAATATTTAAGGTTATGATGGCCATTTGAGGTACAGCGAGTTCATTATTGTGTAAAAACACTTCAACGGGTTGAAAGGGTTAAGTTGACTCTGGGTTATTCTCATGATAGACTGTTTGGTCTGATCTGATCCTGTGTTAATACTGGATTACTCCAGCTCTACAGCAGGGAGTCCCTCTCTGCACTGGTTTAGGTAACCCTCCCCAGTGAGACCTTCAGCTGGGTCAATCTGTCTGGCCTGCTATGAAAGCACACAGCTCAGTTTCATATCAGCTCAGCAGGGATGAACATACACAGCTGAAGCTCTTGAGAAAGAAAATAAACTACTTGAACTGAAATCTTCCAGGGAATGCATGACCTTAGAGAGGTACCCTCTGTGTTTATTTAAACCTAACACACAACAGTTCTGGACTTGCTGCTTTCTGTACTTTGGACCAGTGATTGATCAATGTATCGGTTACCTGGTAATTTTTACATTACTGGCCAATAACAGTATCTCCTTTGCATCGGTCACTGAAAAGCCCATATCAAGAAGCTACTTCTTTTGTCATTCCAGGTCAGTGATTAAATTCACACAAAACTATGGCTGCAACAGCTAATCAATAAAATCGACAACAAATGTCACTACTGGTGTGTGCCCTGTGCATGTAGAATCTTCTTCAATGACATAGAGAGAAATGCATTTTTAACAAAAACAAAACAAAAAAAGAGCAACATGCAAGGGTTCAGAAATTTGTCCAAAATACACTGATAAAACATTTATTACACTTAGATTTAAAACTGACCATATTGTAAGTACTGATATTTCTATAATAACTATAACTGAAGAAAAATGTGAAGCATAGCATGATATATACATATGCACAGTTGTTCAAGTGTTATGCAGCAGTAACACCTTCTACAAATCTAAAAGGTTACAAAAGATGTCAACTTCAAATAAATGCCATTCTTTTGAATGTTTTACATCAAAGGATTTTGAAAAATAAATTTGCATTTGGTTTCCACAAAAACAGCAGCACAATGACAGTAATTAAAATAAGCTGAGAACGAAGCTTTTAAAATCACAGGAATATATGACATTTTTTAAGAACACTCTTCTATATTAATGTGTTAAAAATAATATTGTAAGTTGTAATAATATCTAAAAATATTACAAATTGTAACTTTATATCTGATCAAATGAATGCAGCCTTTAGCGAGAATAAGAGAAAAAAAAAGAAAACAAAAACACAGAAATAACCTTAAGTCCAGATTTTGTGTGTGTGTGTGTGTGTGTGTGTGTATATATATATATATATATATATATATATATATATATATATATATATATATACACACATTTAAAAACTGAAGAGTAAAATAAAAAAAAACAAAAAACAACAGCAATTGACCGGTCACTTTGTAACTGCCAATTCTCTTTTACTCTATACCTTGTTCTAGTATTGTCTGCCTTTATTGTTGTCTTCAGTCCTCCTGACTGTCTAGTGCAGCGTTTCTCAACCCAATACTGTCCATTTTGGCCACGTTCACACAGCAGCAGAATACAGTCGTCAATCCTGCATTTGAGTCCTTAATACAGTTATGTTTATACACAGTTTGGCTCCCATCAGTTTTGTGTTCTGTTTAAACATGTTTCAGATGTTAACACACACGTCTGTGTAATTTAAGAAGGAACCGTATTGTGCTTCGATATTACACAGCTTTGAAAGAATTGCGTACCTGGACGAAATCTCAATTAAGAAATTTAGGTGCTATGATCTCATTCTTAAGACTGTAAAGCACCGCCAAATAAAAACGCTCATAAAGCGCTCACGTAACTTTGTACGCAAACACTTAAAATTAGAGGTTTATGACTTCAAACACCTGCTCCATCAGCCCTTTCCGATATCCGTCATCAAGAAAAATCAGCATCTTATTAACGAAAAACCCTCGTCATGCAGGTTCCCCTCCAAAATAACAGCTTTACTTAAACAATCCCATTAGCTACACTTATCACCACCCATAAAAACCACAAACTTTGACAGAAGATTACAGTTATTTCTAGATAATCACAACTACCATCATCCCACAGCTTAGAAAAACACCCAGTATGCAGGTTTATGGCTCTCTGTGAGCTTTAGCGCTGGAGTAGGAAAAAATTTACATGTGTTTGTGTGTGTGCACCTGCACGTGCCGTAACCTTTGGATGCAAATCACCGCTTATCTGAGCACTAGAACAGTCCTCCGTAAGTTTTCATCAGCCGTGGGTCTTGAGCTGAACCCCAGGAACTAACAGATAGCATGACATTACAACCGAGACAAAGGTTTTCCTTATCACCCATGTTTAGACGTTATAATCTGACGAAGCAATTCAATTACACACTGCGCTAAGGATAACTACACTTCACATGTTCGCTGTAGTGAGGTAACCTTACCCTGATTTTAGGTCAGGATTTGTCATTTCCAGTTAGTGCCATTAACAAACCAAAAAAAACACAAAGGCAGTTTTTTTTTTTTTTTTTTTTAGCTGTTTGACAAGTACTGTGAATGTGAAAACTGCCAGATGGTAGTCCAGTATAATGGGACAGAAGGTCCAATGGCATAATTTGATGCCCCTGGGATTTTACTGATGTTTACCAAAACTTTTTTTAATTAAATCTCTAATCTGAACGTTGAATGCACTACCTACAGAGAACACCATGCATAATAAGCATTTCTACAATGTAAAGTGTTACTGTAAACATACAGGTACATTCTAACAGTATTATACTGTATTTATTAATTTTTTTTAAATATGCTATATCAGTAACATGCTATATCTTTTACATAATGCCTATAAATGTACAGCGGTATTCTGTTTTCAGCCTGCTTCCTTGTAATTCAGTATCATAACGTAGAGGGATTGCATTGTGAGATTTATTCTTCTTTGTAAATATTTCAAGATGTATATCTACCAAATACATTTTAACTGCTCTATATTAGATCTACTCTTAAGGGTTTATAACTGACATGCAAGCAACATCGAAAAACATTTCGCATCTGCTGAAATTGCACAAGCTGCACCCAAAACATCTTTTTTCTGAAAACATGTGGGTGAGGTCGAACACAGAAGCTCAAGCAGCAGAGACACTAACAGGTGTTTGTTTTTGTACAAACACCAGAGAACTGCAAGCAAAGCAATTTCACAATTTAACAGTTGATGGGTTGTAAACTTCATACATGAAAAAAGCACCTTGAAGATCAATTTAATAAAAAGTTTATAGCTATAAAATTTGTAATGTAAACACACTACACATTTATAAATCAATAATAATCTAATGTCATTAAACACTGTAAAAGATTTATTTCATTGTTAGTCCATGATTCCATCAGTACCAAGGAACTTTATTATTTTCTATCCGTGTTAATCAGAGATGCCAATGCAAACTCAGCTGTGTTGTCAATTTGCAAAACCTGAGGTGAAGCCAACCAAAGGGTTTGTGACAACTGACATATATAGACACCCCATTGGACTGCTCCAGGCACATAGATGCAGTCGCCATCTTGGAACGGTGAAACTGTCTTCATTCATTCTGTGCGTGATTGTGTCATCTTTCGAATATTCAGTGATTATTCAGGGTAAAAGACAAGTTTTAATATGGTGGAGGGTTTACGTATAGCAGCCCACAGACATCTACGTATACATACTTTCGTTTAAGACGCCATCTTACTATTTCCCTCTTGGCGGATAGCATCGACTGACAGGCATAGCACTGACCATAAAACACCGGATTTGAAGCTCATCAGTCACACAGGATTAGTTTTTATATTATGTGCAAGTAACGTAATTGTTACTTCAGATGTTCTCTAGACTCTTCAAGATGGCGTTTTACTAGCATTGCCATTTTCAAAATGTTATGTGTATGTTTAATTTACCAACATTTAGGTCATTACCTGTTTCAAAATGACTGTTGTTAAGAAAGTCATTAAAACATTTGTAGTTAGCCTACCGTACATAATGAAGCAACTACATAGAAAGCGAATGTACGTACATAAAACACATCTTTTTACAGATTTCATTTACAGGTCTCTTTTTGCAATCAGTGAAATGATCCTATTACTGCCACTATGCAGTATGCGCTGTGTAAGGCAGAGTAGAGAACGTCAACTTTGAACTCGCACATTCCCAAAAAAATGTTTGCAGCATATGAGACTACTTTGGTCACAGCCTAAAGCCATAGGGATTAGGTATATGATAAACCTAATACTATAATCAAAACAAACCAAGGGTTTTACATTAATTGACAACAAAACCCACAATTATTCACTTTAAACTACTTTTTATAGTTTATAGTTTAACGAATAGTAAAGTGGTAATTACACTGTATTTGTTCATGTGCATTTATGGGCTAATTTCCGGAGTATGTTTGCATGCATTTACCTTCGATTGATGGGGCCTGATCCTGGGCCGAGTACAACATTTCTTTAAAAGCCTGTGGAGAAGAAAAGAACATGAAACACCATTTCCAGAGGTCAGACAATTGGCTTTCTTATTACACAGCAGCATGTGACTGGCACTGCGCCCGTTCTGACTGACAAGGGAAGCCCTGCCAGGATGCAGATGGACCCGAGACAGAAAGACATGAGTTCTTGGGCACAGAACAGGAAGTACTAAAACTAAAAGAAAGATAGAGGAAATGCTGTTTTTAACCGTGCCCAAATCTAGAATTGGATATCCCCTCTGTAAGAGACATAATGTCCTTGAATCAGAAAAAAAATGAGGACAAAGCATCGGTTACAACAGATACAAGCGGAGGAGACTATGAAGCATTTCTAATGGGATGCATTATTCGACTGGCCAATATTCATTTTAAACCTGTGAACTGAGATTGACAAATAATGCTACAATTCTGGGCCAATATATCTTAAATTATAACACGTGTACTCCAACTGTACTAAATACAGAGCCATAGATCAGCTTTCAGGTGATTGATTTGTGATACTGAACCCAATATTGCATGGCTTGTCAATAATCTACGGCTCTGTGTATTAACTGCTTCTCCATTTGAAAACAGGAGATTTATAGCTGATCAAAGAACTGGCTATACTTTCAAGCTGTGCACGAATATATACTGCAATATATTGCCCAGTCCTAAAATATTATATTTTTTCTTTAATGTGCAAAACATCTGGGAAATGTCACATTATTTTCACGTAGCTACTAATCCAACACAAGCTGGGAATGATTTGTGTGCAAGTCTGTCGCCATTTTATGCATCAATAAATCAAGAGTTGCCGTTGTTATCACTGTTAACTGTTCAATGACGTTGCCGTTCTTATCACTGTTAACCGTTTAGGAGTGACTCACGGTTTGACATGGAACTATACTTTATGAGATTCTGCATTTAAATGTGGTGTCTGTGTGGATGCTGAGCTCTAAAAATGAAAAATGTAATATTCAGAATAAATTACATGCAAAAAGCAATCTGAGAGAACAAAGAATGAGATCAGAGATGTCTGTTTTCTAATAATATTAAAAATAGCCTTCTGCACTACATAATGAATCCCTTATTTACATTGTATCTCAGGTTTTTCTCATCACTTATGGTCTTTAGCAGTGACAACAAAACTATTCAAACAGTTTTCTACACATATAGTATATATACAGAAGTAGAATGGGACCTGAGCTCAGTCATTGTGGTGTCAGCATCAAATTTCCTGACTGGTGCACCACTAGTAATTATGACATACGTCTAGCCACATCTTAGCGCAAAAGCACATAATCACCAGGAAACGGCTATTTTAAAAAGCATCTTAACTATGACAAAAATGTGCTTTATTTGACAGAATGCGTCGCATTAATATTAAGATTTAATTTAAAATAAAAACAGCAATGATATTGTAGAAAAAAATGGTATTTAACTGGCTTTTATGGATCACACTAGGTGAAAGGTCAAACAAATCCAGTGGAGAAGCACTGAGGAGTGAGAGAGGCAGGAACGTTGCCTGTGAAACTCAAATCAATAACAACCCATCGATATTTGGCTTGCCCTCTATCAGTCATCATGTCTCGCTGTTACATCACAGAGAAAAAAAAGAAATCACATGATCTCCATGATCTCCGTATTAAACAAAGCCAATAAAATAAATAATGAAATTAGACCCACAGTCATAGGCAGTTCTCTCTACTACAACTGCACTGAGATTTTTCATGAAATGTTGTGTGTGAACACTTTTAAAACTTATTTAGAACCCCGCTGAAATTCCTTACAGTGGCATTTCTTCCATGTTCAGCTCAGTATTTGACACTGACCTCAGCATGAACCTTACAGCACTGTAATAAGAGCGTGTGAGAAATGTCAGTGTTTTCTCTCGCTCTTGAACATCACTCTGAAACAGCTCCACACTTTAAAGTATTCTTTGGAATCTTCATTAGCAACACTACTTATACTCCAAAACGCCATGCAAATTTTTCATTTAAGACACTTTTTGCAGGATTGGGTCACTTAAATGAACTCCGTTAAGGTGGTTCGTTTGAATAAGTGTGAATGTTGCCATCTGAACTTTGGTGCACCAACAGGCTCCCTGAAAAGGGTAGTTAAACCGTGAGTTGGTTCAACTGAATTATTGATCCTAAGTGGACCAAAGACATAAAATGCACCAAAAACAGGACATGATATCAAAAACAAGCAAACAAACAAATAAAAAGTCATCATATTTTCTTGGGGACCCGCTGTCCAGCAAAGTTCACCCACAGCAGAACCAGCTAATCACGCTCTTCAGCAACGGCCTTGAATGACTGGCAATTTTATGAAATATACTGCATGTCATAAAAGCTGTCCAAACAGGTTGTGCCGTATCCTTTTTAAAAAAAAAGTGTTAAAAAAAGACTGCAAATGCTAAGCCAATCAGGACTAAACGTATGATTTACATTTTTTGCCTTGACCAAAAGAACCGAATTACAAGTATAAACACATCCTAAGTGAAGTAAGGAAAATTAAACTTAGAATGCTTTGACTGGTGAAAAAAACCTAAAACTGACGCCAAACAAGTGAAGTCAAATTCAAAAGCAAATACAGATTTGTAGTACAACGCGGATTCTAAGGAAGCCTGTTGAAAAAACAGAATCCTGTTAAAAAAATTAAAAAATAAAGCATTGGGGAACGTGGCCTTGACAGCTGCATCAGGGATGTTTACTTGTTCTATCAGCAGGCCTGCACAGTTCTACACCCAGGCCAGCATACACAACATTCCCATGACTAAGAAAAAGGTCTTAAACTCTGAGGCAGCCTTGCCTTTAGTTTTGACTTCAGCAGGCTTTTTTCAGACAGTGAAACATTTTTTCTTCTCTTTCCGAGCGTCAGGAATCATGTGATGGCCCCTCTCAGAACACAGAAATCAGCAGAAACGCTCATATCTCTAAATAAGCTGACATCAGCTCTGTCGAGACTGTGTGACACAAAAGAAAGGTCACAGAACATAACAAATCAACACGTTCATAGCGCCCAGTCACAGCGGGCAAAAAAGTAAATGTGCCGCCAAAGAGAGTGGACTAAAATTTCTTCTCGAGATCAGAACTGATCTCTCCTCAAGGCAGGTGAAGGGGGAATTACAAAGTCTAAGCCTGACAGAAAGCAAATCCATCAGCGTTTTTTTTTTTCCTGATATTGTTTATATTTGATTCAGCAATGCCTTACAAACACAATCCGCTGTGTACTACTCTCAAAAAGAGATGATGACTAATTAATTAGCAAATGTCCAAGGGGAAGGCAATAATCTCATTATGTGTAGGCCATTAAACCCTGAAGGAGCTGCAGTACACTAAAGCCCTGTCAACTCTAACTCAGTCCAGTGTCGAAGACAAAGAAAACTGCCTCGTATGCGCTCATGTGAAATAATGCAATTATGTAGTCTGCTAAACACTGCATTTTGGAGCTCTGGATCGCCGTCATATATGTTTGTTTTGAAGGAATGGCCCCTGCAGGTAATTACAGACCTGAAAAACAATGCAGATAACGACTGCACGGCGATGTGGAAAAAAAAAAAGAAGGTAGAATTTGATCACACTGCCCCTCCTAAATCTTCTACGTGAGCAATAAGTAGAGATGAAAATATGAGTGTGCTTGATTTTAGTCATTGTTACAAGCTTGATGAACTTGTTCGCCCAGTAAAATCTCAAATATTAAGCTTTCCTACTCATTAAAAAACACTGAGATCAGACTTCAATATCCAAATTGGGTGTTTAGAGATTTCTGTTCTCCAAACTGCATCCTGGAATCGAGCAGAAAAACAGGTGTTCGAGATGAATTTGACATTTTTATTTAGTCTTCTTATTGGTTTAGATTTTTTTTATATAATTACAAAGCTGGCCATGAACAGCCCGAAACATCTGGACTGATTCACCTGCATCCCTGATGTTCATATAGACTTACATTAGCTTTAAAGCTACCAGCTGTTAGCTTTCGGTTAGAGACTAACGCTGAACAAAAATGACAGTCGTCAAGAAACATTAATACAGATGCAATCCTGCCTTTCGTGTATATGTTACGTTATAACGACGGACGACTGATTTCAGACAAGCTCCGTGAGCTGAAGGAAAGCTGTCTGAGGTAAAATAGCTCAATGTCGCTTTTCCTCGGCTCTTACCTCATATTGAATGTATTGTTTCCTCCACTCCGGGGTGATGTGGGCAGACAGGTGCTCGGTGAATTTCATCTTTATGAATATTTCGGGGCGCTTTTCGTCTGAGGAGAGTCTCGAGCTGCTGGAAAATTACCAGTGAATCATCGCGAGCAGAAAATCACCCTCAGATTAACGGCTGTTTTTCGCTGCTCCGCGGCACACATTCAGGGCAAATATTGCGATATTTTCAAACAGCCGACCCCGGTTCTCCGCATTATCCCTTCGGGTGTTTTTTCGAGCGCTGCGTGAGGCTGACAGCGGCGGTTCAGCGGGCCGAAGGCGCTCCCGACAGAGGTTTTCTCTGCCCGATATCTGAAGCTGAGGCTCCAGCGGCCGCCATCATTGTCGGGGAATGACGTCACGGCGCGTCACCACAGAGGATGTTTTCCAGCTCGCGGCGCGACCGCTCGTGCCTCTTAAAATAATTACTGTGAATTATAGGCATGTGAAACCAAGGGCAAGTTATTCTTAACCCGGCGGTCCTAAAGGTGAAACGTTCCTCGTCGCGTAAATTTGAATTCGTGTCACTTGTTTATCATTGACAGTCCCAGCGTATCTAGGCTGAGTGACATGTTTCTCAATAGAGTCCAAGGCTCAATCTGCAAACCAGTTTCTCAGTTTTGTCTGGCATTTATGCATATATGTATAGTTTTTTTTACGCAGTTATCAATTTCGACAAGAGACGTGCATATTCCAGTGCACTTTTTCCCAAATGAAGACTCATTTTGCACCAGTGAGTCGGCAAATATGTATATTTAATAAACAACAGCAAAGTGAACAGAAGTATATTACTGTACAGATGAAAGGAAAAAGTGTATATTTAATCAAAATAAGAACAAAATAACATCAATTTCATTTTTAGATACATAATATTTCATATTTATATAGGTCAGCGTTTATGATTTTTATTTAAGCACATTGCTGTTACATTTAGCATGGGTTTCCCCCTACACGTCTGGGAAATGCTGAATGCTGAATGCTTTAGTCACGGTGTTCCATCAGCGTGCTGTGGATCTCCAGGAACGGGGGTCTTTCTTTGGCATTTCTCTTCCAGCAGCTGAGCATGAGGCTGTACACCGAATCAGAACAGCAGTGCGGCTTCAGCAGATAGACCTGAGGGGTTCAAAACACGGCTCAGCACTGACACCCTTAGCTTTCTCTAAGTTATTACATGGATTTTTTTCCCCCTGACTCATCTTGCAGTGCCAGCTATTCTTAGGCACAAGGGGGGGAAAAAGCATAAATATATGTCAGTTCAAAAAAAAAAATACTGCGGGAATACTGTTTTTAAATTTAAATGTACAAAATGTAATATTTTTTTAAATAAATATTTATATCTTATAATATTTATATTTTAAAAATAGTTATATCTAATACTAAAAGTAATAGAACAATAATAAAAATAAAAATAAATAAATAATGCGATTTGTTTTGTGCTGGCAAACTTTCAATTGAGTTTAATCGCATCCAGTATAAAAATTTGGTGTGTATATACTGTGTATGTTTAATATGTATATGTAAATGCACATGCATATATATATATATATATATATATATATATATATATATATATATATATATATATATATATATATATATATATATATATATACATGATATTATTTATATAAATATAATACATGTAAATATTTTCTAAATATATCCTACATGAGTGCGTCATAATATATACACATAATAAATATAAACAGTGCACAGGCATACATAAACAAAAACTAATTTTATTTTTATTTCATTCCAGTTCCACTTTTATTTTAATGTACTCCCCAGATTCCCTTCAAAAATGACCAACAACAGGACAGCACAGATATTTCAAAAGACAAGATTATTATTTTTCCCCAAATGAAGAATTATTTTGCTCCACTTAATTTTTATTTACATAACATTTCACATTTATGTAGGTCAACAAATGTTACTTTTTTAAGAGACAATATACAATTAACACTATTACTTCTAACCACCATGTTTATGTGCTGGATTTAGACTTTTTATTGAATTATTTAACAATATTATTAATTATTTAATTATCATCTGTAGTCTCCGGCAGGTTTACATAAGTACATAAACCACTAAAACCTTTAAATTATCATGTGCTTAAACTAGTTATTTACAGTATATTTAGTGCATAAATTAACGCTAAAATCTAGGGTAAAATGACATATTGAAGCATTAAAAAAAGAATACTATTATTCAATAAGTAAATTAAATATGATATGAATGCTGCGATTTGTTATTATTCTGGAGGTCTCTGGAGATTTCCTAGATCTTTGACATAAAAAATGATTTACAGATGCTTGCAGACTTGGGTTGTCAGAGATGAAGGTTATAATTGTCGCATGCTCAAGTCTCACCTGTTTGTTTTGGTCTCTAAAGAACTCTCCCGTGTTTTCGATCACCTGTTCGTCTGTGAACTGGGCGTACGGTTGCTCTTTACACAGGGTCAGAATCTCCCACAGGGTCACCCCGAATGCCCACACATCACTGGCCATAGTGAACTTGCCCTGTACAAACACAGATGGACGAACTGAGCAGCATGTGAGTTTGTGGCCCCACAAATTTTGACTCCTTAAAGACTTACCAGTAGGATGCTTTCCCAGGACATCCAGCGGATGGGGAGAACTGCTCTTCCCTGTATGCGGTAGTAATCTCCACGGTACAGGTTGCGGCTCATGCCGAAGTCAGCGATCTTAATGGTGTTATTTGTGCCCACTAAACAGTTGCGTGTAGCGAGATCGCGGTGAACAAAATTCAGGGAGGACAGATACTTCATTCCCGAGGAAATCTGGGAGGCCATGTGAATCAGTACTCTGTAGCTGCAGAGAAAAAAAAAAGGCATTTATAATATTTTATCCTGCAGTTTGGTCTGTTCATCAAACAGAGATTTAATATAGCTTTAGTTAAACAAATTAAACCTGTTTTATGCAGTCCGTGTAACATTTCCCATAGAAAAGAGTGCTGATTTTTCAGAAAGCATTCTAGCTAGTTTACTGTGTTTTTTATTCTTAATAGAAAAGATTGTTATTATTATTATTATTATTATTATTATTACTATTATTATAAAGATTATGCATATGATGTAAGACATCACACTTAAATAGGAAAATGGATAAATAAAAAATAGAGCACACTATATTGCAGGGCTGGTAATTAATGGGGGCTTGGGCAAAAAATGAGAACAAAAGGCTGCATGAATTCAAGATAGAGGGGCAAAAATTGTCCCTACACAATTAAACAATCGATTATAGATGTTGTGTTAAAAAATAACCGTAAAAGTGAATAATTTTTGTTGTTTTTCTATCGTTGAGCCTTATTACCAATCACAAGCATTTCTGTTGATTTTAGGAACATGCTGGCCAATCAGAGAAGACTGGATTAGTCAGCGCTGAAAACTCTAAAGAACCGTTTCCCCAGAACGCAGGCACAAAACATAAAGTATGTCATAAAGTATTCAGATTGAAGTAACTGCTTAAATTTGAAAATCAGTTCTCTGAAAATCAGTTCCAGTTTATTTCTGACCATGCTATATCGTATGATGAATATAAAGGAATTTATTTATTATTGCTAAGTAAGTGTTTATTTTGACTGGTAGAGTAGGCTGATCTATTTTTTATAGATAGAAACAAATGTGCTTCAGCCAGAAAGACACTGTATAAAAGACGCTGCAGAAAACAGAAAACTGTTGCCGGAGATGGGCTTATTGAAAACGTAAAGTCATTCTCTGCCGGCAGTAGTAATGGCTGAAATCAAATCAGCTCCGCTCATGAACCCTACTTTATCAGATAAAAATGAAAATATCTTTTCCGTAGACAGCTGGTTCTTTTCAGAGATACATTCATATAAACATCCGGGCCGCATTTTGATTTTGAGACGTGCTCGTGTTTATTCAAACAAGTCAAACGCCACAAATAAATCGATGTATAGGAAATAACGAAAATCATATTGTTATTAAAAATCACACACAATAATTTTATTGCGACATCGAATTATTGTCCAGCCCTAGCTTGAAGTTTTAAAAAGAGTTTTATAGAGTAAGTAACATTTTGGCTTGTGTCTAAAGAAAATACATATTTAATGTTTGAATCAAAGGATCTATGTAATTTGTACCAAATTTTTTTTGTTGTTGCTGTTTTCTTCGTTGTGATGTACCTGATGGTAGCCGATTCGCCGCCGAAACTCCATCGTCCTGCATCTCACGGCGGGACAGGAACTGATTGAGGTCTCCGTTCTCCATGTACTCCGTGATCATGCACAGCGGATCGCTCTCAACGCACACCGCCAACAGGCGAATGATGTTCGGGTCTCTTAACCGTGAGATGATCCTGATCTCTTTCAAGAAGTCGTTCCTGAAAATGTAGATTTCCTTGAGGAAAATGTAAATTGTCCTAAAATGGCTGGACAGCATCTGTAAAAGCAAAAAGCAGTGCTTCTTCTCAGCAACAACAGGCACGTAACATCGATTGCGGGACACCTGGACCTGTGCGTTACCTCGCGTTTTTGTTCGCGTCCTCTCTCAGGGTCTTGACCGCCACGAGCATCGGCTCATCGCTGATGTGGCCGCGAGGGTCCTTCGCGAACTCCTGCATCCCCTCGGCTTCGCACAGATGAACCTGCAGCAGGAGTCAACACGTAAAACAAAACAAGAGTGCAAGAGCAACCTTTTTTTTGGGCGAAGTTCACTGACTTCTCCAAACTGTCCTTCTCCAAGTTTCTCTTTGAAAGTCAGTCTCTCTCTGGGAAACTCCTCCAGAGCTCCGTCTCGTCCTGGAGATAAGGGCATGTTGACCACCGTGACGCGGTAACTGTGGGCCCCGGCGGCTTCCTGCTGGTTCACGATGTCTGCCTCCGCGTAGTGTGGGGCCTCATCGGGGTGGGCCGATGGGGGTTCGGAAGGGACATCGATCATTGCTGTAACACAACCATGTCAACATAGATATCTAATGTTGTTAAGGCAATAGTTCACCCGAAACTAAAACTTCTCCAGTCTTCAGTATCGCATTTTAATTTGATGATTTGGTGGTCGATGAACATATATGGAACATATGGAAAGCAGCCCTACCGAGGTTTTCCGTAGCCTGGAATTCTGGTAGTCTCCGTAAAAGCTGCGATGGCTCCTGATAGTCGGATCCCATGGGGAAAATTCGCTCGTATGTGGAACTGGATTCAACGTCGCTGGACAGAGAGGAGTGACGGCGGGTGAAGGCCTCTCTCTGAACAGACAGACGCGCGGTCAGCTCATCATCCAGCATTCGGCGTGAGGCCTTCAACAAAATGGGATACGTACATGCTACGTTCATGATCACAAAATAACAGCAGGGCTATTATAGTTAACTAAAACTACAACCATTAAAAAAAATCCTACCTGTTTACCTAAATAAAGGAAAAATAGATAATCCATATATATATATATATATATATATATATATATATATATATATATATATATATATATATATATATATATATATATATATATTTTAATATTTTACGTTATCATGTTTTTATGTTTTTATTGTGTTTTAGTAACCCAGCACAATAAAATTTTAATGCACAATAACAATCACGATTTTAGAAAACTGAGTTTTTGCAAATAAACACATACAAAATAAAAAAATATATATATTTATATATATATATATATATATATATATATATATATATATATAGTGATGAACTATGATATAAATATTTAAAAAAAAAACATTACAATGACAAAAACAAAAAGGTAGTAAACCTTTAACTAAAATTCAAAAGAAAATATCTAAGAATACAGATACTATACTATATTAAAAATAACATTCAATATGGCTGTTAATTCACACAGCCTTCTATTGCACAAAATTCCCAGTAGCCACTTAATGCTCAGGAAAAGTAAAGCAGGCTTCAAACTTGCAGATAATAATCTTACCTTCTCAATCATCTTCTGCCAGACCTGTCGCCAAAGTATGATTATTATGATGGCCAACAGAATGACTATAATGGCCACCAAACAGCCTATTAGGATCCTTGTGTTGCTGTCATCAATTTTGTGGGTAGGATCATCACCTGCAGAAGGTTCAGAGTGGGAAAAAAGAAGATTTCACCCATTCACATACAGTTAATATATTCATACCCCATTATTATAATTTTTTTTAATTCAAATAACTTAGAATAACTCTAAATGCCATACCGAACTATTAATGCAAAATATATTTTATGTGTGAAACAGTGAAATTCATAAAGCCACTGCATGAAGTAATGAACAACAGGTGGCACTGTTGACTGCAAATTTATATTGTAAAATCATATAACACTGTGTGAGAGCAGATAATTATTCACAAAGAATTATGTATCGCATCTAAAATAAATACAACGATCACCTGAATGAATCCCTGGAGTCTGATTACGTTTACGAGGAACAAGAGAGGTGTTGTACACCGCGGTATCTGAAAGGTGAATTTGGGTGAAAGGCATTTTGAACCGCAGAGGTAAGGTATTTATAGTAGGCTATTAATATGCTAAAATGAACCATGAAAAAGTGAACAGATAAGAAAAGGAGTGAGAGGTATGAAAAGAAATAAGCTGTGTGATTAAACCACTATTACCTGACTGGAAAGCAATTTCACTGAACATCATCCAGATGTCACTGAATGCAAAACGGCACTTAATTGAGCTGGCCATGCGGTTGCCAAGGGCAACGGTGACAAACCGAGCGCTTGGACTGATGTTGTCTGCTTTTGGCTTGAAAAGGACAGGATTGGGCTCCCAGTCAGAATCCGAACGGAAGTAACAAACGGCCTGTCGGAACATTTTTACACCCCATGTGTACATGTTGTTACAGTGGACCTATTGAAACAGAATATAAGTTAATATTATTTAGTATCTAAAAGTGCATATTCAATACTATTAAGCATACTCCTTTTTCACCAGACACATGATGTACTTCAAACAAACCTTCATTGATGTGAAATTTCTGACGCGGTCAAACTCAAATGTCATCTCCACCGAGCCAGCAGGGAAACTAGCATTGGTCCAGCCCACATAGTCATAGCCAGGCCAGACCCCGTACACCTGGCTTTTGGTGAAGTCATCTAAACCCCAGCTTCCATCAGTGAGCTGTCCAAGGCCTTCTGTCATGCTGGAAGGAAACCTTGCCGTTTCATTTAAGTGAAGGAGGAGGTGATAGTTCATTTAGTGTTTGGTGCGTGATGCTTTACCTGTAACTAATGGCTCCGTCATACACAGTGTCATTTAAGTTGATTTGTTGGCCTCTGAAAGACATCTGCTGGCCAGCCGGGGCACTGTAGGACACAAGACCATCTGCAGCAACGATGAGAGGTAAAGTCACCCAAAAACGATAGAAACATGATAGCTTTCAAACCAAAAAAAGGACGTTAAGCGTCAAAAAATTTGCTAATTATCATTATCATTACATATAAGGAAGTATCCGTGGGAAATACAGATACAGATAAAGAATAAATAATCAAATGTTTACATTTCTGGAAGAAAAAGGTAAATGAAATGCATAAGGCTTGGTAAACCATTCGGTGGCTAAAGTGTCGTTTTCTACACGGTTATGTCAATGAAAAAAGATTTTCCTGCATCGTTGCAATTAGACGTTTTAGGTCAATCTTTCACTCATTTGAGGTTGTTTAATGCTAAAGTCTGCATTTAAGTACTTGAATAAAGTACGTTTCGTAGTTTACCGAGCCATTCACAGCCGTAGAGCTCCACCCTCATACACACAGTCATAGAGGGGTCCGTCACAGGCATGAAACGCACAAAACGAGCTATAATGGGAGGCTCCAGGTCCTTCAGCACAACGTCATAGGCGTTACTGTTCCCTTCAATGATCTAAACAAGGATGAGAACACGTAAACCTAGAGGCTTAAAAGAAAATTTCCACCAAAAATGAAAGTTTTGTCATCATTTGCTCAACCTCATGTCATTCAAAACCAATAGAGGCCCTGAATGGGGACGAATGTGTTAACAGGTATTGCGTGGCCACAAGAAACTATTCTCTCTCAACTCTCGCAAAGGGACTGAAACGTTTTCTTCCAACTCCTTGTTATTTATACTACTTTTGTGGATTAATGCAAAATTTCTTGGGGGAATGCAAAACCACTGACATATATTTTGTCCTCCAAACTCATTTTGTCTTCCCCACGGGGGCCTGATATAAAAGATGAGATTGTGAAGAACGCTGGGGTCCCAGTGACACTGAGCCTCATTGACTTCAACTAAAACATTTTGGAGATGACAATCAAAAATCAAAACTAATCAACCAATCAGAACAAAAATGCTTTTCTAGCTTAGATTTTGTGTGGTTTTCAGACAAAATATCAAAACACTTGCTAGACAACTAAACATTAGTCTTGTTTTCAGAAAAACTAGCTAAAAGTAAGTATTCTGCCAATGTATATATATATATATATATATATATATATATATATATATATATATATATATATATATATATATATTCTGCCAATGGGGTAAGCAAAATAGGATTGATTTCTGTTTGAAATAATTATTTTTTTTTCAAAAGCTCAATTAATTTAGATTTTTTTAATACTGAAAAAAATACAATCAAAATAGATATTTTTGCTGGTAACAAGACAAAAAAAAAATCCAAGCTAGAAAAGCATTTTTTTGCATTTTTGCAGTGCAACTTTGGCATCATCTCACCTGTCGACCTTGCCTGTCACGCCAGGAGACCCAGCGTGTGCCGTCCCGGCTGTATTTAACCTTGTATCGCTGGGCGAACTCGTTGCCCACTCCATCTGCGTGCCGTCCCTGCGTGCCAACAAGAGTGACAAAATGAAGGGTGCGAAGGTCAATCTGCAGAAAGACCTTTAGATTGTCTGGTTCAGCCATGACATCTGGACACCAGGCTCCGTCTCCATCATCAAAATCCAATCTAAAAAAAGAGAGGGGTACAGTGGAGAAAATAAGTTCAGTTATTAGTGTTTCTGATCAACTGTTTGATCAGTGTGTTGGATGTACCTGCCATATCGAGCTGCGGTGGACTCCGACCACTGGCTGGAAGCTGAAATATCTTCATCCTGAATTTGGCCTCCAGTCATCCCCAGTGGGTACCTACACACAGCTAAAGAAATATAGGAAGGTTATACAACTCATATTGACAGCACAGACATTGACACAAAGCGAGTGTGTCCATTATCTGTTAAATAGTCTAAGAATTGTAAGGATTATGGATATGGATGTTATCTGTTTGGTATTTAACAAATGGAGCTTTTTGCAGCTCAGATCGATTCATTTTTCAAAAATACATAAAAAAGTAAATTCATATAATGACTTAAATTAACGTAAATAATTAATATTTTAATTGCTGAATTAAAATGTGGGGCATAAAAGAAAGGATTTTACAGGCTGATACAACAATCCTTACATCACAATTAAAAATTAAACAATAATAAATAAAAAAAAAAACATGTTAAAAAAGACCTTAAGAAGCCTAGTGTAATATTTTAGTAAGCACAAAAACTAGTGGTATTTATTTATGTACATAATTTAAAAGAAATTAATACTTTTACTCATCGGGAATGCATTAAACTACCCAAATGTCACAACAAAAAATCCAAAAAAAGTATTAAGCAGCATTGATAATAAGAATATTAATATTTAGAAATGTTTTTTAAGCAGCAATCAGCATCATAGAATGACACTCAAGAGTGTTGATGCTGAAAATTCAGCTTTAGGAATACATTTTAGAAAATCAAAAAAAAATTTATTGTAATAATATTTCACACCAATTTACTGTATTTTAAGTCAATTCAGCCTCAGTGAGCATAAGAGACATTCGCAGACATTCGCAGAGCAAAACAGGATCGTCCTTGAAGGTGAAATGATCGTATATTCTTGATTTCTAGGTTTTTTTGGACTGAACCGATAATCTGTGTTTCCTAGAACTCCAGAAACTGAAACAGCAGCAGACTACGAGTCACTACACAGTAGGTGGCATTGTGCTGCAGGAGCACCACTCCGTATTTCTGCTCCAGGGAGGTTGTGTGAATAGGTGGAATCCACACCCCATAAGCAAACACCCAAAATACCACTCGACCCCATCCGTGAGGCCTCAGCAGAAAACAGAGAGACTTTTATGTTCATTCCAGGACATGTTCACCAGGAGCCGAAGGACATTCTCACTTCGTGAAAGTTATTTCTCTTTAAAAAGTGGGTAGAAAAACAGTTGCTGCAAAGTTGATGAATGATCCACCATTCATTCATATTTGTCACACATTTACCAGAACGTCTCCTAACGTTAATGCGTGATTCCTGTTTCTTTGGGTTCTTTAGGAGCCGATTCCTAACATTATAAAATTTTTATCTTTAGAGTCTAAAAAGACAGCATAAACTATTAATTACAGAATGTTACAGAAAGACAAAAGAGACATTTTCTCACCATTTTGTAACTTTACAGCAGTGTAAGGATAAATAGACTCCACTGTTCGAATTGAAAAAGTCAGTCACCCAGTGAATAAACACTTCCCATCTCTCTAAATTTGATTTGTTAGCCTTGGCAGATGAAACAGACACTGGACCCCCAGCATAGTTTTCTCTCTGACGCTGCCTAGTGTCAATGACATGCCTGTTTTCAGCTGTGCGCTCAAGTGGTCATTTTAACAGTAAAAGACTGTAAAAATGGCATACTAATATGTTCACTTGTTATTGATGATTTACCTTAGTGTATGCAGTAAAAATGATAAAAGGTTTAATGGGACACTTCGTGTTATTATACTGTTAAAATGACAGTATTAAATTGAAATATGATTTTTGTTAGCTGCACTTTTTTGTCATCTGTTATGTACATCGGCCAATCGAGGCGTTATGTTACATTTTACGCTGTAGTTTAATACTTATTGCATTTATTGTCGTGAGTCACACCATAAAAAACCCTGTAAAATTTATGGTGAAAAACTGGCAGCTGTGGTTGCTGGAATTCTGCCGTGAAAAAAAATGTTTTGGGTTTTAAGTTAAATTTACAGTAAAATGCTGTAATTTCATTAACTGATATAATTGTCAATATACCAACCTATTAAAGTACTGAAATGTGTTTAGTACTTTTGAAATACACTGCAGGTGCTTATGGGAAAGTCACATGACGAACCAAAGCCCATCACAAGCAGTTTTTAAATATGTACATATACAGAAGGGGCTCAGTATCGTTCACACAAACACTAATCACCATCACGGTGAGGCTCTTTCAACTCAAATATGCAATAAACATTCATTTAACGACATTACATGTAACATACAACCCTAATATAGATAACAGATAAGAAAAACTAAGAAGGAAGGAACATAGTGATTTTAAAGAAAAAACCTACTACAGCAAAGTTATGACAACCACAGTTTTTTGCTTGTTTGTTTAACAAGATCTCATAATCAGATCCTTGTAATTTCTATAAGTAACTGTCTTTATTTATTTGTTGTGTATTAAGGAATTGTATGGAACTGATGAAGAGTTGAACCCAAGTCACACTTGGCTCTTCCAGCTTTTAACTATATTTTTTTTAACTATATATTTTTTCATTTTTCCTTGTATCAATTTGTAAGGCACACATTGACCTGAGGCCAACTGCAGTGAACCAACTACTCATAAAGGCTATATGCTATATATATATATATATATATATATATATATATATATATATATATATATATATATATATATATATATAATTTGCACTTTATAGTATAATAATGAAGTAAAAGCTGTTTCTTATTTAATTTGTGAATTATATTAATTATGCTTTCTTCCTCTCACCTGGGTTGACCTGTGTCTTCACAACTCCAACCAGGAGAAGGACAATGAGACATTGTCTCGTTCGGAACATTATTATTTCACGAATGATTAATTCCTGTAAATAAAAACATCAAAGTAGTTTAACAAGTGATCTGTAAAATTACATATTTTCTTCTCGTACAGAATTAAATCACATTCAATATCAAAACAACACAAATTGAGAACTAGGAATATTTAGTCAATATTGGACAAATATGAATTTAAATCATTTTAATGTTTATTATGATTATTAAAAGTGACGATAACAAAGATTGTAATTTAATGATATCATGCACACAATGATATTGCGCGACACTAAACTTTATTTGCATTACAACGGACACATTCATAATGCTTCAAAGAAAAAAGAGGGTGAAAAAAGCTTGAACCCAAAAGACGAGGAACAAAGTGGCTCTTGTAGGTGCATTTGCCCTCAGGTCAGTAAGTTTTCTCTGTATACAATGTCCACTATGTGACTGGTGTTTATTTATATTGCATATGGCTCCAGTCAACTGCCTGTGGGAGAGCAGTACTGTATGTACAGTTACCAAGAGAATCCCACTCTAATAAAGTCATGAACAACACGCGATCAGCTTTTTGTTTCCGGTACAAGCAGCTATACGTTTTACGAAAAACAGAATTTAAAAGTACAACTGATTTAAAAGTTTACATTTACCTACGAACATTAACAGAAACATATTATGCAAATCTTGGATAAAATTGGATAGAATTATTGGTATTATAGAAACAGAATTTCAAGCATAGACTCAGCATAGAATCGTTCATGACTGATTTGTTGGGCTTACGCAACAAACCCTCAATCGCGTCTAAAGAGCCAACTGAAACATCCTACAAAACACAAGCGACGCTTACCTCTCGCTTCAGTCATAAACTCAAAGATTGCTGCCTTTAAAGTATTAACCTCTGAGCAAAACACTATCCTCCTCGTCTTCACGGTCCATCCTGAGGGAAAATGAGAGGCTGGGGCAAGTGACCCTCTTACAGAAGCAGAAATAAACAGAGAAGAAAAAAAAAAAAAAAGATACAGTCAGCGCCGTTCTGGGGAAAGTCCAAATAGCCCAGATTTCAACCTGAGAAACAGAAGGTTTTAATTATACAGTGCAGGATCCTTTCACTCAATAGTTCACTGTTTTTCACAGTAAAACTAAAATATATCTACACACATAATAATACGTAATGTGTGTGTGTGTATTGTATGCAATATATACTGACAATTAAATATTAGCTCTATAAATTAGACCTACAAAATAATTATTCCCAAACAAAAACCTGTTTCACGTGCATCGAAAATGAATAATCTGTCCTACATCCAAGGCAATTAGCATGTGCACAGGTATTATTTAACCATAGTTTAATCATGGTATTAGTGGTTAATACAAACGCTAATCAATACGCCAAAAGAACACCCTTACTACTTTTACTAAAATAAACCATGGGTTTTTTCATAAGGGCTGTTTGACAGTTTAACCCCCGAGCCTATTTCAACTGAGTTATAATGAAAGCTAATTGCATTACTGTATTACTGTAAAAGTCTTACTGTATAATGATAGAGAGAGAGAGATGGACTGAACGGATGAGATTACCTGCATCTGATACGGCATTCATTCTTCAGCTGAGCTCAGTGTCATATTCACAATAAATCATTAGTTGATAATGAAATCTTTGTAGTGCCATTCTTTACCGTTTCCTCTGATAAAGGCGATTTCCAATGACAGTGCTGCTTAGTGCATTTGCCTCCCTATTTGTAACTCTGTTTTAGTCTCTTTCAATATAAAGGTCTTTACTGCTGGCTTGCTCATAAAAACCACAACAAAAACATCAACAACAACGAAAAAACAAGCATTCATTCATGGCTTGAAATGGTGGAAAATTTTAACTATTACGAACACACGTTTTTAACTACTATTAAATAGTTTTATTACATATAAAATTCTTATATTATAAACAACAACAGTAAATGAGGAGGTAACATTTCTTGGCAAAAGTCAGTGCTCTGATATAAAGTTATGCAAAATTTTACTTTAAACTTGGGCCTCTTCAAAAGATACCTTGCTCTGGAACAAATAATAGATTAATGAGACTAAAGAATGTCCCATTAGATGTAGGCTACCCGGAATAAAATTATACAGACATCAGAGCCAGCAGCAAACTGCAGAAGAACTGGCCGAGGTAAGCCCTGGAGCTCACATCTCCAAAAACATTGAAACAATTCTTCAAGTAGACATCTTTATTAACAAACCACACATTTTAAGCCTAAGCAACTACAACCCCGAATTCCAGAAATGTTGAGATGTTTTTCAAATTCGAATGAAATGAAAACTTAAAGAATTTTAAACCTCATGAGGTTTTTATTATTCACAATACCCCATAGATAACATTACAAACGTTTAAACTGAGAAATGTAATTTTTCACAAAATGAGCTAACTTCAAATTTGATGCCTGCTACAGGTCTCAAAATACTTGGGACGGGGACGTGTTTACCATGGTGTAGCATCTCCTCTTCTTTTTAAAACAGTTTGAAGACGTCTGGGATTTAGGAGTTTTGGTGTTGGAATTTGGTCCCATTCTTGCCTTGTATACAAAAAAACTTGATGATATAACAGAAACTATTCACTCTCTTTTTTCTAGTACTTTAGATACAGTTGCTCCTTTATGCTTAAGAAAGATGAAAGAAAATAATCTGACTCCGTGGTATAATGAAAACACACGCACCCTAAAGAGAGCAGCCCGGAAAATGGAGCACAGGTAAAAACAAACAAGTATGTCGTATTGCCTGGCGGGAGAGTGTCCTATCATACAGAAAAGCATTAAAAATTGCTAGATCTGATTATTTTTCATCTCTTTTAGAAGAAAACAATCACAACCCTGGTATTTATTCAATACAGTGACTAAAATAATGACAAATAAAGTGTCAAAAGGTGTTATCAAAAGTACAGCATTAATGATTTCATGAACTACTTTTCTTCCAAGATTGATACCATCAGAGATAAAATTGTAACTATGCAGCCGTCAACTATAGATCCCCTGAGGAAAAATTACACTCTTTCTCTATTATAGAAGAGGAAGAATTGTAACTTGTTAAATCATCTAAACCAGCAACATGTACGTTAGACCCTATTCCATCTAAAGTATTAAAAGATTTTCTCCCAGAAGTCAAAGATCCCATTTTGACCATTATTAATTCATCATTGTCATAAGGATGTTCCCAAAACCTTCAAACTGGCTGTAGTTCAAACATCCCAAAGACCAATCTGTAATCTTTTCTGTCAAAGATGCTAGAAAAGGGTAGTATCTTCATAGCTGTATTCATTTTTAGAGAAAATGGTGTCTGCGAGGATCTCCAATCAGGATTTAGACCGTACCATAGTACTGAGACTGCTCTCATTAGAGTTACTAATGACCTGCTTCTATCATCTGATCGTGGTTTTATCTCGTTATTAGTGCTATTAGATCTTAGCGCAGCATTCGATACTATCGATCACAACATTCTCTTGAAGACAATAGAAAACTATGTTGGCATTAGTGAAAGCGCCTTAGCATGGTTCAAATCATATCTATCTGACCCTCTATCAGGTTGTAGCACTAAATGAGGAGGTATCATATCACTGCTAAGCTGATGATACTCAGCTGTATATTTCATCGACGCTTGGTTATACACACCAAATTGACCATCTAACAAAATGGAGGGGAGCATATGTTCATCTAAAACCTTTTTACCTTTCATCATTCATTCTGCTCATAACGTATGCAGTTATGCACCCACATGCCATCAGATTTGCTGGCTTTTGAACTGAACGCTGAAAAGGTCCATCTCCTCTTTATCCCGGAGGACACGGTGTCCGTGATTTTTTTAACAGGAATGTCAAATTTGGACTCGTTTGACCGTAGAACACTTTGAAACATTGACCAGATCCTGACGTCAGTTAACTAGATGCTTTAGCACCTAAATAAAAAACAACAAAAAAAAAAACATCTCAACATTTCTGGAATTCAGGATGTATGTTCTCACCAAAAAAAAAAAAATTAAAACAAAATTCACTGGATTTGTGCACCCACCATGGAGTGAGTGATACGAAAGAAAACAGGGTTCTTTCAGCACTCGAATGTTGCACCTATGGAAAAGGCCAATCAGATTCCAGAACCAGAAAGAACTGATAGATAGATCTAAAAGACAACAATATCTTAAATGACTTTCATTTATTGAGTTTCATTTATTACAAAGGGTAAAATGAACTAAGATCCACCAACACTAATTTATTTAAAGAAAAACAAATGCTACAACACAGCAGCCTTTAGACAAGATTTTAGCACAAAATATGCAGTGTTAGTATTACTTGCTACACTCATCCTAAGAAACAGAAATAAAAAAGTAATAGAGAAAGAAGGCTGATAAACACCATATGACATTATTGCACAAATACTTTCACTTGTGTTTTGACATTGGTATAACTGTGTAACAGTTCAAGCTGCTCAGCTGCAAAATTGACAGTAAAGGTAAAACATGCTTACACATTGAGTTTAACATGTTCTTTATCATTTCTGGTCTTTCGCTTTAGTACTGCTGCAACATAGTCAAGCCTGACATTAGTAATACTGGCAAACAAATCATGAAATGCTCACAAAAACAACAATCCAACAAGCATAGCATTGTGATGAACATTATAAAACGTGTACAATAAAAAGTAAACAGTTAAAATAAAATTGGCATTAAATGTATTTATGTATGCCTGTAAAGTGTCCACTGCGGTAATCCTTCAGAAATCATTCTAATATGCTGATGCTAGAAAGTTGAAAAGAGATCTTATAAATACATAAAATTAGACATTTGGAATATATTTTATTATTATTATTTAACATTATAAATGTATTTGCTGTAATGTTTGATCAATTTAATGCATCCTTGCAGAATGAAACTATTTGAATTTATTAAAAAATTTAAATAATATATTATGAAAAAGGTCTTAGTTAAATATATGTATTGTCCATGTGATGAAAGTCAGTAGGGTCCAAAAAAACACTAAATAAAAACCACTGACTTTCATTGTATGGAGAAAAAATTATTTGCATGTTTGTGACAACATGAGGGACAACATGAGGGCAGAATATTATGCTTTTTATGCTAATTTCAACCTGTACAACAATTTTTTGAGGATGATTAGGACAACCTGGTCACCCACTGGCTGGGATCTGCATAATTTAATTATTATATAACTATTAAATATATTTAATACATATTTATATATTTTGGTATGTATTTGTATATGAATTCTGACAGCTGAAGCTGCAATGCAAAAGCTGAAGTGAGCTGTTTCAGCAGCAACAGTCTCACACACAGACACAGTCAGTGGCCCCAGCTGTCCCGGTCATCACTCTCATCAGTGTTAGACTCATATCCGGATGCGATACCGGACTCTCTGAATCCCGGTGTGTCCAGTGTGCAGAGAAACTGGTTCCCTGGAGGAGAGCAACCACCCGACTGATCTTCATCCTGACCCTGTCCTGAGTCACGGTCCTGCTCCGGCTTCTTCTCCCGCTCTGAAGATCCTGAGAAGAAACAGAAGCCGTCGAGCCGAGCGAGGCCGTTTGAGAGAGGGAAGCCCTCGCGAGCGCTCGAGGGAGGATTCGGTTTGGGGTCGCGCGACACAGCCGGCATGTTGGCACGCAGGGCGATTTCCAGAAGGCTGTCTTGAGATCCCACTGCAGGGAGGAAATGACATTATGGCATAGTCTTTGATAGAGTTTCTGAGCCGACTTTGTCAAGCTAAATATCTAATCACCAGAGTAAAGGCCTGGTCCTACCAAAAATTATAACTTTAGAGGCATATATAACCATAATTATATGTACATGAACATCAATCAAAGCATGCTCTTTAAAGGAATAATTCTTCCCAAAAGAAAATGTTGTAATTATTTACATGACAGTTATTTCAAATTTGCACAGTTATAGACAGTTAAAAATGTTATAGATATTCTATGAATATATATATATATATATATATATATATATATATATATATATATATATATATGTGCATTTAATCAATTAATTATTAAAATAAGAATAATATTTAAAAATAGATTTGTAAAGATGTTACTGAAACTCTGAATACATAAAAAAACCTTTACCTTTTAGATATTAGGATAAAAACGTGTGTATAAATATTACAAATCACTACCTAAGAACACTAACGAGTTCAACCTGGACCTGGGATTAATTTTATGATGCTTGTAAAGACTGTTCTCTTTCATTATATGGAAAAGAGCAGCATGAACATTATTCAAAATGTCTTCTTTTTTCATCAGTGGCAAAATCTTGTTCATTAGTGGAAAATCTTGGAGCAGGGTCGTCCAGACTCGGTCCTGGAGGGCCGGTGTCCTGCAGTGTTTAGCTCTTACCAAGTTGGAGCTAAATTCTGCCAGACACCGACCCTCCAAAACCGAGTTTGGACAGCCCTGTCTTGGAGCAACATAAGGATGAGTAAATGACAGGATATTAATTGTAGAGTGATCATGTCTTTAACATTCTTCTGCCTTGCACACAGTGTGGAAATAAAGAGGAAAATCCATTGATTGCACGTGAGTCTGGAGACTTACAGGGGGAGTTTTTGTGTGGCCGAGCGCGGAGCTCCAGCTCTTGGACGTGTTTGACCAGCAGTGAGAGATGCTGCAGGAGTTCAGTGTTCTGCTGCAGGAGCTGCTGGACTCTAGCCTGAGCCTCGGTCCTGGCGCTGGTCTCCACCGACAGCTGCTGCTGCAGCAGAACCACCTACACAACCACAACTACTAGATTTTACACTTCCTTTAGAAAGAATCTGTAAAATAACTGTTCTCCAAAAGCGCTGATGGGTAGGGGAAAATGTTACATATCATTAAATTTTACAAACATATCATTTCCATAACGACCAGCGCAATTCTTTTCCCCAAAAGATTCTTGAACATTTGTGAAGAACGTGAAGAACGTTTTAATAACTTTTTGTTGAATGCAAAGGTTCCACGCATGGTAAAGGTTCTTTGAGTAACCATTAATTCCTGTAAAAACTCTTTATTTTTGATGTGACCTGTGCGGAGGCGGCTTGGCTCCTCTGCTCCTGCTGTTGTAACTCTCTCTGCAGGAGCTGCACCTGATGGCTCACGGACAGAGGACTGGACAGAGGAGACGACTCCATCACCGGCTCTTCACACACCTGCATGGAGAAAGTAGGACACACATGCTGTTTACTATATTTAACCAACAAATTACCTTTAACATGGTCAGAATACAGCCAATTAAAAGAGTAGTTCACACAAAAATTATACTTATCCCGTATTTTACTCACCCCCAAGCCATTCTAAGCGTATATAACTTTCTCCTTTCAGACGAACACGGTCAGAGTTTTTTAAAACTGTATCCTGGTTCTTCAAAGCTTGGTGATTCTGGTTTATAGTGGCACTTAATTTAAAGATCCATAAATCATACATATCCATACTTCATACACAAACATTAATACTTATGCACGTTAATACATTCATAATACACTTCAGAAGATGTGTTTGATACCTAGATGCATTTTTTGCTACTTTGGGAGCTATTAGTCTTTTTCCAAACATATCAGTGAGAATAGTTTACCAAGCTATTATATTAGAGAACACTATGTACTAGTTCTGAAGTTCCGCTCACAAACTGAATTTGATTACAGTGAAAAATACAGCATCGGGCCCAAAGAAAATTCGCATGTTTGCTCCTGTGGTTGGCATACGTCTGAAAACATCAGCATGCTCACAGACCACCGATCAAAGAAACATGAGTTCAATCGTATCACAGCAAGTCATTTTGCAAACCATTACAAATACATGAAAGCTTAAACCTCCTAAAAACTCCCCGGCCATCGAATACGTGTCGGCATCCACAGCCAAGCCAAAATTCTAAAAAACATCTAAAATGTGTTTCCTTAAATGCATAATTCATAAATAATCCCCATCAGAACCGGTGGAAGTTGGCATGTTAATAAACAAGACTTATTTTAAACTACTCTAAATGTCGTTAGACTGTTTTTAAGGAATTAAAATGATTCCAACGACGTGTTTTCAAAGAACTACATGAAACCTGGCTCGTAATTATTCATCTTTTAGTCCTACTTGTTGTGATCATGCCCCAATTTCTGCCCTATAAACCATGTAGGATGAGCAAACTGTAGCATCTATTAATAACCAAAAACAGGCAAAACCTGAGCTATATTTATAAAGACAACACCTGAGATCTCTTCTGCCTTTCAGTTCCTGCAAGGCTGTCTGTTGGTAAACATTTCCCTCGATACAAAAAAAATATGAAAGCGACGATAAAAAATGAAGATGGCTGGACACACATTTCTTTCAGATTTTTGGCTAAACTTTACCTTTTCATCTTTCTCCAGCCCAGTGTTGCTTGACATCTCAGTGACGCCGCCAGCAACTGAAGTCTCGTCTTTGCTTTTCTCTTCCTCACCTTTCACAAGCCATGCTGCAATTCAGATTAAAAAAAAAAAATCAGTTTCACAGGTACTCTGTTTCTTTGTCCAAGTCAAAGAAATGCTTGACAAGCAACCTCTCCAAAACCGAACACGACACTAAATACTTATAATATATTTAGATATTTCTGGCTATTTTGACCATTTTTTTGTATTGACCACATCGAAGGATTGTGCAAAATGTTTTAGCTTTATATTATGCTAAAGTCTACTTTTATATTACGGTTAATGTAGCTTTTGTTTATAGTTAAATAAAGTGGGTATACGGCCTTTTATTAGATAACATTATGGCTCAAATACAGGTATGTCTAAAAATATTAATTAGATTTTTTTTTTAATTACATAAATAATTTTCTTTGTGTGAATGTTTTTGTCTTTTCGACAATAACATTTTTTTATTAAGTTTTGAGCCAAACCATAAATATAATTTGACAAATCTAATATGTTTGGCTTTAACATATTAGGCAAATTATTTTAGAATTGGTCAAAAGTATCACTTACTTTTCAATGCACCGATCATATAAAATTCTCATACAAAATAAATATCTAAGTTGCTCCGAAACAGTGATAAAGATAACGATAATAAGGATTTAACATAATAAAAGTTCAGATGATATGTGGATAATGTTTGATAAAATGAAATGTGATTGAAAGCCAATGTCTCCTCACCGTCAGCGTTGTCTAGACTCTGTTTATGGCACACCTCAAACGCCTGACCCACGGTCCGCACTATCCTCATGGCTTGACTCTGGGACACAGACAGCACATCTTTAACTCGCCAGGGTCTATTAAACGTGTCAAACATGCTTTCCACATGCAGGTAAACATCTGTGGATTTTCGCTTGATCCGGCACAAAAAGCTGTACTCGGAGAGACAGCAGAATTAATTCACCTTCAACAGAGGAAAAGAGATTTATAGGAAAGAACGTCAGATATAAGGAAGAGAGAAGGAGCGAGTGAGAGAGGGAGAACATTACAGCCATAAGTCAATTTCACATTATAGTGGTGCTGTCAAAGTGATGGATTAGTTCATTTCAGATGGGCCCTGGTGCTGTGGCCAAAACCTTAGCCAAAGACACTCATATCAAGCAGCTTATGCCAACATCACTTTCTTTTTCTGTAAAAAACAGACAGATCTGTGGCATGTTAAGAATATACCATGAGACGAAGTTTGCAACAGAATTATTCAAAATCAAGTAATTAATTTTAATTATTGGGTGAACTATCTTTATGTGCAGGTGTATATATATATATATATATATATATATATATATACAAGGACAAAAAAAGTTTTTACTACAATACAGTATATGCTGTATATATATCGCCACATTAGGTACACATTATTAGTAATTATGCAGTTATTTGTATTATATTTTCCCTCTTCCAAAAAATTTGTCATTACCAATACGCAGTAATATATAATAACGAATTAATCCAGTTTTCTTTGTAAAAGGTATAACGTTTACTGTACAGATTTCAAAGTCAAGGGTTAATTAGTTTAAATATACATTGAACCAAACACCATCGTAACATATTAGTTGATAATTGAATACTTTATTGTTTACATAACATCCCATCTTTCGGTAATAAGAGCGCATTTTCAGCAGTGACAGAAATGTAACGACTGCACCACATTACAACATTTTAACTTGCATACTAAAACACTGCTAAAACATACTGTGCATAACTGTATTAAAATGTCCATCCAAATAAAGAGTTATGCCTTCCCTTTGGTCACTACAAAACTGATCTCCATCAGAATAAATGCTACCGCTAAGACATCCTGCCTTACCTTTTCCATTCCCGGGCAATCAATCAATAGCGTTAACATATTTGTACAGATATAATCAAATGTCTGACGGATTTCCTGTATTAAGGTGTTGTTTACCTTTCTCTTCGATTTGAAGACATTGCAGCGGAACACATTGCTTTTCTTGTCTCTTGCTATGTAACTGAATATCTTCAGGTCCTGTGAGTCATGAGAGACGTAAAATATTCTGAAAAGAAAAAAAAATGACTAATGAGCTGCAGCAATTGACCTTAAAACTGTCTCATTGCCATGGCAACAACAAGGCCAACGTGCTCCTCACCGACTCGGTCCCTTTGACATGTCATAAAACATTACAGAAATGCGTTAAACGTGCTCACTAGATTTCAAAGCGCAACAGCTTTCGGAGTACAACAGTAAACGTCAGTGTTACATTGCATTGGCGTCAAACTGAAACTGCAGCAACGGATCCATTTCAGAACATACCGGTAATATATCTGTCATTGTTGTAATGCACTAAAACTGGACTGACACTAGTGAACATTGATGATGTTAATCAGCGTGTTCATGTGCACTGGAGAATGGTGGTTGCTATGGGGATTTCGAAAGACATTCTGTTTATTGTTGCAGCTCATTGAGCAAAATGATTTTGATGCGACATGTGCGTGCAAAATGAAAAAGGTCAGCAAACCCCCACAGGCCATGTCACACCAGTCATGAGCAAAATTAGTAATCGACGCCGTGTAAATAAATTGTGGTTAAATTACCTGAAAATGGGGTCCTGGGCCAGTGTCACTTGACTTTCATCCCAGCTATAGTCATGTTTCTAACATAAATATATAGCAATGCAATGCTTAGTCAAGAAATACGCTCATAATTCATTATATATACAGAATAAATGGCACAAAATAAGCAACATCAGAAATAATTGTTATGAAATTATGAGGAGAAAAAATAGGAACACCTCACCTTTTTCTTCTTGCGCAAAACCACCTTGACACCATCCACTGACACAATGAGGTTGACTTTCTTTTTCTTGATGTTCTTAATTTTAAACTCATACTGAAAATTACATAAAACATGGACAATAAAACACGAATCTTTACTTGAACATCTAAATTAAATAGTTTTATATATATATATATATATATATATATATAATATATATATATATATATATAAAGTTTGCATTTCATTTCATTTTATTTTATTTTAATAAATAAATACAAAAAAAACCCACAATGTCAATATTTTGTATTTTAACATTCTGTATTAATATATTGTCTATACAAGTGAAATTTTACCCGAGTTGACAACTGTGAAGTTGTGACACTTCACAAAAGTTGATTTTTATTGTACATGCAACATGTTACAGGTCTGAGGTGGACATCCAAAAACAACACATAAAACTCAAATGAATTTATCATGCTACATGTTCTGTTTGAAAAATGTGGATTATAACACGCACATCTCAAATCATACAGATGCCCAACGTCTAGGAAACTCAAGCAACTTACACTGATAAGAGATTTATCAATATGTCAACCACCAATCGAGATGCTATTGCTTTTGGGAGACTTGCTAGCTCTGTTAGATGCAGACTGCATGAATAATCAAAGACTAGGAAATAAACAGGAAATCCACAGGGGTGGGATTAAAGACGACGCACTAGGCATACTGAAGAGCGGCTGGGTGAAAAGAGCTCTCTTTCATCCCAAGATTTGATTAATGCTAACTCACACCACTAATGCGAGCGATTTTCTACGAAGCTTGTTACTCCAGCTGCTCTCAGTTCTTCTCAAAATCCATTAAACAGAGCTTGATATCTAGACTTGAGCGCTATGATATACTGCCGAATTTATCGATTGATTTATCAACAGGAAAAGTTCCCCGAAGAGAAGTGTTGCGCAAATAAGTCTAAACATTGCACAAACGTATTCTCTTTGATGGAGCAAAGTCGATTAAGCTAAACTGTACTGCTGCTGCCAGCACGCTGGTGCAATCTCATAAATACCGGACCCCTGAGAAGAGAAGACATGAAGGAACAGCCTTTTACACTGGTGCTAAATTATAAGAATATCCAACTTCAACACATCAACCACCTGCTTGACCTGATAAATGGGTTTTTTCATATTTTTCCGGAGTCTAAGCACATAAAGTTGTCCTACCGGGACCAGTTATTCAGAACAAAATGCATAATCATTAAGAGCATTGAAGAAATATATAAGGTTTGCATTATATCGAGGACACAAATTGATTAAGCATAGGAAAATTTTAACATACTCTTGCTTTCATTATAGTTTAAGGTGATCTTTGGATCATTTTCAAATCATTCTGGAGGAAAAACATCTGGTTTTACATAATTTTTTAATTTTATACAATCTATTAAGTTACACTACGTAGGTATAAATATATAGTAGTAATATAATGCATATATATTTCTACTGTATATAATGTGTATTAATGACAAGCAATAGCATCACTGAAGAACTTGTGAATAAGTCGTTTGTGTGCAAGATATGCTTTCACACATCATTCTTTCGAAAAGGTTCACCTGTCTGCATCCTTATGAAGATTTCCTAATACTTCATCTGTCAAAATCAGGAACACTTACCCGTATTCGTCTCATAGCAGCCAATATTTCAATCCTGCTTTTGGGTCGCACGATATCCAGGCTCCCGATGAACTGTGACAGAAGAGGTTAAACAAGATTAACTGTAGCTTCTGTTCTGGTGGAAAAAGTGAATGATTTGCATTCGGGTTAGTGCAACAGGTGAAGTACGGTTAATGAAGATGCCATATATTTCAATGCCCATGTGAATATTGCACGTCAATAAAACAATCACAACGATAGTGGGTTGCTTTTACAATCCTTTCAACGTGATAATTACATTTTAACTACATGCATTAATTGCAAATCCAGTATTAGATGCAGTGGCAAGGTAACAGTTACACTAATGAAGTTTAGCCATTTAATAAGCAATATTTACCTTCACCTCGAACGTGAGTCCATGCTGAAACTGCCCATCATTATCAGGAGGAATCCTCTGATCCACCGAGTCGTCAACCAAATTATATTTACTCTTCTCCAGCATCGTTTAATGGTACGGAAGTATGGTTGGATACCTTTATTTACTCAAAACGCGCCGAAGCCCATTGGCTGCACTGATTTCTGAGGGGTTTCTCACAGAAAGATGACGGCGGTCCGGTAAACGTCCAAAGGCGAAGGCAGAGAGATGCTCCTCCGAGGAGGGATACAGCATCGTTTAGAGTAAATACGACCCGTGTGTTTGTTTCATAGCAGAGCAGACGGTTCAGAAGACGCACGCCGACTGTTAGCACGCAAAGTCTGGATTTCCAGCATGATGATAAATATCCCACCTGTCCCTGTTGGCGCAGACTGTCCCTTAACGTAAACGTACGCGTCTTACTATGGAGAAGGCGTCTCTATTAATATTCATAAGACAAGCGTTGGCCGTTTGGAAGGTTACCGCGCGATTTAATTCGCGTTCGTGAGGCAAACATCCCTCATACGAAGGTTTTCCGAGCAAAGTATGCAGGAGTTCAATTAATATTCACTTGCCAACCTTCCGCGTAGTAGCATTTGTAATTCACGTCTATGATTTTAAAAAAGGCTTGCGTGAAGCCTCACTGTCAAGTTGCGCTGTGACTGGAAATACTTATGAAGTGCTGACATCTTGTGGTTAAAAAGGTGGCAAATAAATTATTAGACTTAAGAAATTAAATTATTCACTGTGGGTTAAACCAGAAGTGGGTTGATATTGTTGATATACAAACTGGCAGCCTTAACCTAAGACTGTATTTGAACAGTCTCAGTGTTTACAATACGTCGCCCTAGCTATAGCTTGTTTCATTTGGAGCACGCGCCTGGCCCCAACTTAACTTCCGGTCTGTTTTTGTTCATCGGTCTGGTTAGTGCCGCCGGCTACAAACGCAGCTAATGAAGAGTAATGAAGTTGGTCTCGGGTTATTGTGCTGTGGGATATGTTTCCCATACATTAATTTTTTTGTGGCCACCTGCCACGATATCAAAACTGAACCGTATAAACGTAAGCGCGCAATGCAGATTCTGATTTTGCCTGTTTCCAAAAAAAGTATATATATATATATATATATATATATATATATATATATATATATATATATATATATATATATATATATATATATATATATATATATACACACACTCTGGATGGACTTATCTGCTGTTATTGATTCTATTTGAGCGTCTACCGGAAGTTAATTTAAGGCCACAAAAGCACCCGTGCGCAGTAATGTTTATTTATGTTGTTATCGTTGAAAACGTCTATGGGTGAAATATATTTAGACTAACTCTCTCTCTCTCTCTCTCTCTCTCTCTCTCTCTCTCTCTCTCTCTCTCTCTCTCTCTCTCTCTCTCTCTCTCTCTCTCTCTCTCTCTCTCTCTCTCTCTCTCTCTCTCTCTCTCTCTCTCTCTCTCTCTCTC